>NC_067236.1:32874159-33174159 GCF_019924925.1 Ctenopharyngodon idella
AAAGAGATTGTAAAACTAATCCATAAGAATTTAGTGGTTTAGTCTAAATTTTCTGAAGAGACTTGATCACTTTATATGATGAACAGATTGAATCTAGGCTTTTATTCACATATAAACATTGATCAGTAAACAGATGCTCAACTGTACTTGCAAACGTGCTGCGTAACACGAGAATGAACCTCATTGGTTCTTGCTGAAGCTCAAACGTGATGCATAATACTGATTCCTGGGATCTGAGACTAAATTCACTAAATATTCCTAAGAATAAAAATGTTTTTTTTCTTCTTATTTTCTAACTTAAGAATCGAGTTAAGAATATTTTGTATTCTTCTTTCTTATAAGATTATTCTAATGACAAAACTCTTTCGAAACTCTCTAAAATCATCATAAAAAACCTCTTAAAGTCAAGACAACCTACAACTTAAATCTCCAAAGGTGAGATGAACTAATTATTTTCAAACTTGACAAGGACAAGGACATAAAATCCACAAAAGTACTAAAACTTTAACCAAAATTAAAATAAAAATGGAAAACTGAATAAAACTATGTTAGTATCTCAATGATGTGGATTGATAGAGACTAATGATAGATCTGTTCAGGGCGATCAGATTAAATGTCCTGAGTTTAGGGTGTTAAAGAGAAGATTACTGTTTTATTGTGTTATCATTCAGAAGGCATGTAAATACTTTATTTGATTTTACTATTATAGATAATTCTACAGAAGTGAAACTGAAAATGAAATCATTTAAATATGTTTTCAGACAGAAACTCTCTAAATGACGAGTCATAATTCTTGAACAGATCATAATCAGACCTGAAACAGCGAACTGTGCATCCTCTGTTGTAAAAGTGTCTTTTTCCAAAGCATGCTGTCGTGTTTAGGTCCGTCATGAGCTGATGGTGTAGCATATGTTCAGACGCATTTATCGAGCTGTCAGTGTGTTCCTGATGCCCTCAGAGAGCGCCGAGAGCGTCTTCACGGGTCACAGCCCAACAATATCACGGCAGATATGAAGACATTTGCCCCCCAACCCTTTCCGTGGGACGGGGCAGCATGAAAACGCAGACACGTTCGCTTCACGGGAGCCTGAATCTCCTGTCGTATCTCCTGATATCCTCTCGTGACAGATGCACGTTTGGCTTCTGGACATTTTGGAAACATGAAGATCGCAGAAAGCCACTGCAGTAGGTGTCTGTTGTCTGACCCGAGATCAGGTTGATGTTCTCCAGTTATCATCGGCTCCTGATGCCGTTCTCAAGTGCTGTCAGCCACATTGTTGCTCAACATAAATGAGATGTTTACATGCACACTGAGAACTACCAAAAATCTGTTTTTTGAAATGCCACTAAATAAAAAAATAAAAAAGGTAATTGTGACTTTTTATCTCGCAATTCTGATTTTGTCCCGCAATTCTGACTTTATATCACGCAATTCTGACTTTATATCTCACAATTCTGACTTTATATCTCGCAATTCTGACTTTATATCTCGCAATTCTGACTTTATAACTCACAATTCTAACGTTGTCCCGCAATTCTGACTTTTTATCTCGCAATTCTGACTTTGTCAAGCAATTCTGACTTTATATCACACAATTCTGACTTTATATCTCGCAATTCTGACTTTATAACTCACAATTCTGACTTTATAACTCACAATTCTGACTTTGTCAAGCAATTCTGACTTTATATCACACAATTCTAACGTTGTCCCGCAATTCTGACTTTATATCACGCAATTCTGACTTTGTCAAGCAATTCTGACTTTATATCACACAATTCTGACTTTATATCTCGCAATTCTGACTTTATAACTCACAATTCTGACTTTATAACTCACAATTCTGACTTTGTCAAGCAATTCTGACTTTTTATCTCGCAATTCTAACGTTGTCCCGCAATTCTGACTTTATATCACGCAATTCTGACTTTGTCAAGCAATTCTGACTTTATATCACACAATTCTGACTTTATATCTCGCAATTCTGACTTTATAACTCACAATTCTGACTTTATAACTCACAATTCTGACTTTGTCAAGCAATTCTGACTTTATATCACACAATTCTGACTTTATATCACACAATTCTGACTTTATATCTCGCAATTCTGACTTTATAACTCACAATTCTGACTTTATATCTCGCAATTCTGACTTTATAACTCACAATTCTGACTTTGTCAAGCAATTCTGACTTTATATCTCACAATTCTGACTTTATATCACACAATTCTGACTTTATATCTCGCAATTCTGACTTTATATCTCGCAATTCTGACTTTATAACTCGCAATTCTGACTTTATATCTCGCAATTCTGACTTTATATCTCGCAATTCTGACTTTATAACTCACAATTCTGACTTTGTCAAGCAATTCTGACTTTATATCACACAATTCTGACTTTATATCACACAATTCTGACTTTATATCTCGCAATTCTGACTTTATATCTCACAATTCTGACTTTGTCAAGCAATTCTGACTTTATATCACACAATTCTGACTTTATATCACACAATTCTGACTTTATATCTCGCAATTCTGACTTTATAACTCACAATTCTGACTTTATATCTCGCAATTCTGACTTTATAACTCACAATTCTGACTTTGTCAAGCAATTCTGACTTTATATCTCACAATTCTGACTTTATATCACACAATTCTGACTTTATATCTCGCAATTCTGACTTTATATCTCGCAATTCTGACTTTATAACTCGCAATTCTGACTTTGTCACGCAATTCTGACTTTATATCTCGCAATTCTGACTTTATAATTCGCTATTATGAAAAAATAAAGTCAGAGTCACAATTACCTTTTTTATTATTTATTTTATGGTGGAAACAAGCTTCCATACAAACCAGTAACCCCCTAACATGCTTTGGAAAAAGAACCTGCCAAATGCATAAATGTAAATGTAAAACAGTTTGCCGATTTCATCAAGCTGTTTTTTACGGGACAAAGCAATGGTAACACTTTCCTGAGAGCGTCTGATGGTAGTTTCCATCCTTACAGACACACAAACCTTTAACCCATCACACTTCATCTACAGAGCCTCATGAAAGGCTGACATGAATCGTCCGCTTGATGGCCTATGAAGGTGACCGTGTCACTAATATAACTTGTTTTCTATGTGATCTCCTGTTGAAAGTCAAAGAGCACCACAGGCCTCGATAACACACAGAGAGTTAATTACTCGACGTGCGATCTTTGACGTGCTGTGCGTGTGTTCGTAATGAAAGAGCCTGATGATTATCAAAAGAGCTTTCACCTTCCTATCCCAGTTTCCCTTTGTTTGTGTGATGATCTTGTTCGCTTTCATAGTTCACACAAACTACACACTGACCTCAGTATCCCATCGCTGCTGTGCATCAGTCGAACTGGAGTTAGAAAGGTCACAAGATTGTGTCCATGGAAGAGATTGAGTCGCTTCATGAACGGATCATCTCTTCCTCTTTACAGCAGCAAATAAACATGAATGAAGGAATGTTGAAAGATACAGAACAACTTACTGAAATGAATCTTGTCTCATGTAATTGATCAATCAGTGTTTCAACCGCGGAAAGATGTCAATAAAACAGCTTGAGAACAACATGTCATGTAATGTCACATTTAAAGGATTAGTTCACTTTAAAATGAAAATTATTACCAAATATTACCATGATTTACTCACTCTCAAGCCATCCTAGGTGTATATTACTTTCTTCTTTCTGATGAACACAATCGGAGTTATATTATTAAACATCCTGACATCCAGGCTTTATAATGGCAGTGAATGGGACCAACGAGTTTGAAGCTGAAGAAAGTGCATCCATCCATCATAAACGTGTACTCCACACGGCTCCGGGGGGTAATAAAGGCCTTCTGAAGTGAAGCGATGTGTTTGTGTTAGAAATATCCATATTTAACAAGTTGTGAAGTAAAATAACTAGCTTCCGCCAGACCGCCTTCTGTATTCAACTTTCGAAAAAACGTAACTGACACAACATCAGTTGTGCTTTTTACGTAAGTTGAATATGGGAGGCGTATGATGTAGCGTAAACGTTTTAAACTGCGAGAGGCGTTACACTTTCTTCGCAAGTTGGATATGGAAGGCGAAGGACGTAGCGTAAGCGTTTTGAGCTGCGAGAGGCGTTACACTTTCTTCGTTAGTTGAGCACGGAAGGTGTAGAACATAGTGTGAGCATCGTTGGTCCCATTTACTGCCATTATAAAGCCTGGATACATCAGGATATTTATTAATATATCTCTGATAGTATTCGTCTGAAAGAATGGCTTGAGGGTGAGTAAAGCTTGGAATAATTTTCATTTTAAAGTGAACTAATCCTTTAACTCAGAAAAGCCGTTCAGTGTCCATAAACTCAATAGTCAGCTAGAAAAATAACTGCAGAGAGGAGCGTTTTGATAAATATATGCACTATATTACATATTCACTATATTACATATTCATTATATTTTTACTTAACCTTTTCTTCATTATGTATTGTATGTTTGAATAAATCCATCATGAAAACAAGTGTTTATAACAGCCACCGTTTAAATGTTTATATAGTAGAAACATAATTATACAATTGAAAATTTGATATAAAAACTGCCTTATGTGCAATTTAAATGTTTGTATGCAACTTTTTATTTGAGTGTTGATTATTAAATCTGTTTGATTAATTGCTTATTAAATAACGTTTATTTTCAGTTGGGTTCCGGCTCAATAAAATCTTTTCGGTTTTGGTATAAAGTTGATTTTAGTGCAATGCTTGTGATTAGCACTTGTGCGCTGTACTATAGTTTTGAGTGAGGAATAGACAACTGAATCTGTACATGTGTATTTCCTTGCATGTACATTCAAAGCATGAGTGCGTCCCAATCCCGGCGTTGTGTCCGGCCTGAAGCCGCTGTATCAGGTGACGCTATTCATTTGTTGACTGCAGGTGGACATCAGAAGAGCGTCTGAATTCCCTCCTGCGCTTACAGACCTTCCCGATCAATCCTCCTGGAGCCTCTACAAGCTGCTAATCTGTTGCAAATGGCTAACTAAAGATTTTCTGCTCCTCTGTGTATTTGCACACGCGTGTTTAGTAACGCACTGACCATATGTCCACACACAGACCTACAAGCTGTCGAGGATTTGAGCAGGTCAATAATGTAGGAATGTGCTCGAAGGGTTAATTGCGGCCTAGGCAGAATTGACTGAGCACTTAAGACGTGTCTGAAGTGTGACCTTTGTGCTCTTGTGTCCGTAGGGCTGGAGCGGAGCCTGAGCGGCGGTCTGGATGGATCCGGTCCCGCTGTGGCGCTGGTTCCGGTTGAAGACCTGCCGGACCGCGTCGTCCTGCACGTCTCCTGCTGGCTCAGTGTGTAAAGGAGCTTCAGTGGATCAAACGCCAGAGTTAAACCTGCTGCTGATGTCAAGCTCAGATCGAGCCCTGTAATCGGTGGCGCTCTCATTGGATGTTTGTTTGTTAAAGAGTTTGTTCATCCAGATGATCATTCTGTCATCATTTACTGTCCTTCAAACCTGTAGGACTCTTTCTGGAGCACAAACACAGATGTTTAGCAGGACGTTCACACTGCTCTTTTCCATTCAGTGAAAGGCCCATTCAAACCGAGGAAGATGTTTGAGCCAAATGGATTTTGAATGCAACTTTCAAAAGACAACAAATATATATTTTTACGTTTGATAATTAAGTTACACGATTAGGCTGTTGTTGGTACAAAATTATTAGTGCCGCAAAGCCGTCACCATTTAGTACATTCAGCCATTTTGATGCCAAAATATGTAGTTTTTTCGTACAACCGATTAGGGGAATCGGTCCAAAATTTTTACAAAACATAATTTTGCCAACATAACAAAACTGGAAAGTTTAAAGGGGTCATGTCATTAATTTTTTTATTATTTTAATATTCCTTGAGGTTCACATATAAAACTTTTTGCACATATATCTGAAAAAAAACAATTATTTTCTACCCTCATTCTGTCTGATATTACCAGTTTTTAAGGCGTGGCTCCTTTAAGGCTTGTCAGTAAACGGCCACTGTTATGATTGGCTAATGTCATTGCATAGGAAACAGTATCAATGCCCACATTTGCTATTGCACACAAGCAAGTGTTTTGAAAACATCCATATAAAACTGTAATTTACAGACAGCGTTTACTACAGTAACTTGAGTAAAGTTTAACGAGTGGGTCTCTGAGCTGGTGTGAATGATTGAAGGCTAATTTGCATATTCATGGAAATTCATTTCTGTATTAAAACACAGGCAAAAAAGAGGCAGAAACAAGCAATAGAAGCAATGCTGACGCAACATGTTAAATAATCAAGCAGTCAATTCATCGACTGGCCGCTAGAGACAGGCTCCAAAAGGGAGTCAATCCCATAGACCCCCCATGTTAAAATGCCCAACTTTACAGCAGAAAAAATTTTTTGCAGCCTGGTACAAAAAGTGGTTTTGGTCTATACAGCTAATTTTGCCCTTCATGACAACTGTGAGGGGGGTGAATTTTTTATAACTCATCCTGTTTAAATTATATTAAGCCTTAAAGTTCTGCATAATTAAGGGTGTGGTCACTTGAGTGACAGGTGGATTGCCAGCTGCTGTCACTACTAGCTGTTTGTCTGTTAGCTCCACCCACGCCCCGCCTCTTTGCCCATTTTCGGTTATCTGGGAGTGACGCGCTGCTGAGATGGCAGCCGGCTCCACCCACTTTGCGCTTCAAAAATGCTCTTCAGAAACACACAGGTGACGTCAGGGACACTACATCCATGTTTTATACAGTCTATGAAAATAACGCGATCATCAGACATTAAACAGCATTTACATCAAAACTTCTCAACGTTACTGAATGAAATGTCAAACCCATGAAGAGGAAACGACTGTGAAGCTTTGAGGGTGTTGATGGACTCGATCTACTCCATCTGTGTTTTGATCATCGTTCCCATCCGGATGAAGACTTTGACAAAAATTCAATTTTCTGTTTTTTGTTCAAAATGTTGCTTTGTTTTATTTTTTATAAAACTTACATTTAAGTGTCGATAAAAAAAAAAGATTAAAAATATATGAATATGAAAAAAATTAAAATCATGAAGCTAGAATAAAATGGGTTTGTTTGTTTGAAAGCAGAGGCTCTGTTTCTTTTAATGTATTGCATGTTCAGATATTAATACAATAAAATGTTCCAAACATCAGAAATTAAGTTAGAGGTGATATTCACAGGATATATATGTCGACATAACTCCTTCAATTCTGTGTAATATTTTAAAGGATACCTCTCAAACTTTATTTGTTATTGCCTTTACTTTTTTTTTTTTTACACTTGTTTTCATATTTAGATGACTGTTGAACATGGCACATATCTTTTCAACAACACATTTCTAATATATCCATTACTGCATTTATCTTTTGCAATATTAATGTCACCATTACATATATCAAGTGATGTGTTCTTGGTCAGTGTTAACAGAGGAAAATCCAGAGTTTCGTAACAATAATGTAAAGATAATAGCACAGGAATCTTGAGTTTGGTAAAAGCAGACCTCATTCATTAATCAACCGACTAACAGACTAAGTATACCACTGTCACACAAGATACTTTTTATATAAGATATCTCTATTATTCCATTCAAAATACAGATGCGGTGAAACATTTTGCTTATAAACTAATTGCCAAGACAGCAGTGGCTGCTTATGGACATTTGCCAGTTTAATTGGGATTCTATTTTCAATAGAAAAATTACATTTTGAAAGAAAATTAATGCCACACAAAGAATCAAATATAAAATTGGGGAAAATACTCTGTGTGTGTGTGTGTGTGTGTGTGTGTGTGTGTGTGTGTGTGTGTGTGTGTGTGTGTGTTTAGAGAAGAGTCTGTAATGTATTCAGTGGAGTGTGTCGCCCTCATGTGGCTGCTATCAATGTTGCTCTCTGTGAAAATATCGTATTAAACTGCAAGATTCTTAAGCCTGACATATGAAATAATACTCTCTCTTTATATCTCTCTCTTTATATATATATATATATGTGTGTGTGTGTGTGTGTAGAGAGAGAGAGACGTCCACCTTCAGCTCTTATATATCAGACTTGAGTTCCAACCCTGCTCCAACACACCTGTCTGTAATTATCAAGCAACCCTGAACACCTTGATTAGCTGGTTCAGGTGTGTTTGATTGGGGTTGGAGCTGAAATATGCAGGATGGTAGCTCTCCAGGAGCAGGATTGGACACTCCTGGTCTAAACTATCAATCAGACGACAGAATGACTGTGTACGGGTTTAACAGATCATGTTGATCATTTAGAGGACTTAGAAATGTGCGTATCATACAGCAGGCTTTATAGGGTTAATTATATCCTAGAAGTTGTTAACTATAAAACATATTTGAACTATATTCTTTTGCATATGTTTGTCAGTTGTAATCAGTTTGTGTCTTATGTGGTGTAAAACGATCCTGTTTGTTCTTAATTCCCTCTGTCAGAATGTGTGATGCCAGATCATATTCTGACAGCTCATTTAGTCAGTGTAATATGTGGTTGTTTATGAGAACTAGAACTCGTCAGCTGTTATGAAATACAGATGAGTTGTGCTGTAATATATATGGACAGTTTGAAGTGTGAGCTGATATACTGCCGTCGACAATGATCAAATCAAATCAAAAACACACTCGATAAAATCAGTTTCATAGAAAGTATAGCTTTTTCTTGACAAGAATTTGAGTCTGAGGAATTTTATTTTATTATTATTTTTTTTAAAATATTGTTTATTTCACTTGTCGTATGTAGGGTGGCGGGTATTTTAAATATTTTGTAATAAAAAAAATCGATCTATTTATTTTATGCTGTCACGATATTTTGAAATAAAAGCCCGTGAGCAGAAAGCGAGTCACTTCCGGTTCCTGCATCGCTTGTTGTTTCTATCCGAATCGACTCTCAAAGATTCATTCGATTCGCTTGATGAATATACATGCTTGTTCAAAACAAACGAATGAATGAATCGATTCACTGTCGGAAATGACTCCCAGCAGCAACTTCGTCTTGTGTAGTTCAGTTCGGAAAAGAAGAAACGGAGCACGAGGAAAGTAGTTTAATGTAAAGACCAAAAGTGTGTCTTTACGCGCGACTTTTGCAGTGCAGATGTGTGTGGTTTGAGGCGATCTTTGAGGTGAACTGAAGCAGGCCCAGATCAAACACGCGTTATTGTGAGTCGTGTTGAGTGTGTGTATGTAAGATGTCTCTGGAGGAGTATGAGAGGCATTACGCCTCTTTAAACTCAGAGTCTGGATGCGAATCTGTCAATGGAAGATCGTCAACATCTGGAACTTACGGTGGAGAAGAGGAGAAACTGCATTACATTCCCATTCGAGTGCTGGGAAAGGGCGCTTTTGGAGAAGCGACTCTGTACAGACGCACTGAGGTGAGCAGCTCTGAATATGATATATATTTATCATTGCTCCGATTTCGCAGGATTTAAGAGCAAACGTCACTGAACTCTGTTCTGATTGGTGGATTTGGGTGTTCTGTCACGCCCACTAATAATGAGGGGCTTTATATTCCAGCAGTACAGCTTAGGGATGGGCAATAACAAACTTTTTTAATATACAATTTTAATGATGCGATACTTTACAAATGTAATGATACCGATACTTTCTGTTACAATTTTAATGAGACCGATACTTTACACATTTAATGATACTGATACTTTTTGTTACAATTTTAATGATAAGATACTTTTTATTACAGTTTTAATGATACCGATATTTTACAAATTTAATGATACTGATACTTTTTGTTACAATTTTAATATACTTTTTGTTACAGTTTTAATGATACCGATACTTTCGTTACAATTTTTACTATATGATACTTTAAAAATTTAATGATACTTTTGTTGCAATTTTAATGATACAGATACTTTACAAATTTAATGATACCTATCCTTTTTTACAATTTTATTGATACGATACTTTTTGTTACAGTTTCAATGATACTGATACTTTTGTTAGTTTTAACGAGACTGATACTTTACAAATTTAAATATACTTCTAATTTTTGTTACAGTTTTAATGATACTGATACTTTACAAATTTAATGATACTGATACTTTTGTTACAATTTTAATGAGACCGATACTTTAATTACAATTTTTACGATACCGATACTTTACAAATTTAATGATAGATACTTTTGTTACAATTTTAACAATACCGATATTTTACAAATTTAATGATACTGATACTTTTTGTTACAATTTTAATGAGACCGATACTTTACACATTTAATGATACTGATACTTTTTGTTACAATTTTAATGATAAGATACTTTTTATTACAGTTTTAATGATACCAATACTTTTGTTACAATTTTAAATAGACCGATACTTTACAAATTTAATACTTAATTTTTGTTACAATTTTAACGATACCAATACTTTGCAAATTTAATGATACTGATACTTTTTGTTACAATTTTAATGATGCCGATACTTTACAAATTTAATGATACCCATCCTTTTTTACAAATTTATTGATGCGATACTTTTTGTTACATTTTTAATGATACCAATACTTTTGTTAGCTTAAACGAGACTGATACTTTACAAATTTAATTATACTTATAATTTTTGTTACAGTTTTAATGATACCGATATTTTACAAATTTAATGATACTGATACTTTTTGTTACAATTTTAATATACTTTTTGTTACAGTTGTAATGATACCGATACTTTCGTTACAATTTTTACTATATGATACTTTACAAATTTAATGATAGATACTTTTGTTGCAATTTTAATGATACAGATACTTTACAAATTTAATGATACCTATCCTTTTTTACAATTTTATTGATACGATACTTTTTGTTACAGTTTTAATGATACCAATACTTTTGTTAGCTTAAACGAGACTGATACTTTACAAATTTAAATATACTTCTAATTTTTGTTACAGTTTTAATGATACTGATACTTTTTGTTACAATTTTAACAATATGATACTTTTGTTACAGTTTTAATGATACCGATACTTTAATTACAATTTTTACGATACCGATACTTTACAAATTTAATGATAGATACTTTTGTTACAATTTTAACAATACCGATATTTTACAAATTTAATGATACTGATACTTTTTGTTACAATTTTAATGATACCGATACTTTCGTTACAATTTTTACGATACCGATACTTTACAAATTTAATGATACCGATACTTTTGGTTACAATTTTAATTATACTTTTTGTTAGTTTTAATGATACCGATACTTTTGTTGCAATTTTAACAAGACTGATAGTTTACAAATTTAATGATACTGATTTTTTTTGTCACAATTTTAACAATACAAATACTGATTATTTCTTAAATGGATATGTGAATTTATGTGAAATAATGTTCATTTTTAGAAAAAAAAAATATGACAGCTAAAGGCTTATCATATCTACAGACACATATTGGTCATTAATAACATATTTATTACAAAAGCAATTATGGGCACAATTAAAATAGTGTAAAATAATCCTGTATTTTAATGAAATATTATGATTAAATAATAATAAAATTATTATTAATTTATCAATAAATAAAAAACAAATGATAACAAAAGTTAATTACAGCATTACAGTTTTTTTTTTTTAATTGCTTTGGTGCAATTTTCACAAGCAATTGGTAAATTTTCAAAACTCTTAGTACTAATATCACAACAGATCATCAAAAGTGCTCTTTTTTTTTTTTTAAACATTTCACCATATTTTCAATTGCTTTAGTACAATACACAAAATCATAAAGTATCATTTTCACTACGCAAAATATGTGTTTCATCTATATAAATGTTTCATTCACAGTGACTGCCTTTCATAATTCTATCAAAGGATGGCAATACTAGTAATTTTTTTTTTTTTTTTTTTGTTCCCATAAGTAAAACAGCTTATAAATCATATGAAATTATATTTTTATAAAATGTAAAAATGCAGAAAGTTTTCTGTGATGGGTAGGTTTAGGGGTAGGGGATAGAATGTACAGTTTATACTGTATATTAAAAATTAAAAATCATTATGTCTATGGAAAGTACCCATAAAACATGGGAAACCAACGTGTGTGTGTGTGTGTGTGTGTGTGTGTGTGTGTGTGTGTGTGTGTGTGTGTGAGAGAGAGAGAGAGAGAGAGAGAGAGAGAGGGGGGGGGATTTGAAATTTGTGAACACAGAGCAGGACAGAGTACAAGGGAAAAGAAACAGACTGTATAGTATAACATCAGATTGATCAAAGATGCATCAGAAGAAGGGAGACAGATGGCATAATTTTACATTATAGTATATATGTCATGTGATACTGTAAACAGATTACTATGGTAGAGACTGCCACATTACTGTAACTCACCCTTCATCTGTAAAGATCAACTACAGTATAGATTCAGTCATATGGTACAGTGAGAACATTTACTGTATCTGTTCTACACAAAGCCTCATGACTGTGTCATACTTCACACCTTTTGATAACCCACTGAATAAATACTATTACAAACATTATGAATTTTATGTCAGTTATGTAATTTAGGTAATGTAAGTGTATTTTCTAACTGTGTCATCTGTAGCCTAGCTGTAATTATTTCAGCATCAAGGGTGATTTGAAACATGTATCTTGCATTGTTTGCTATTGAATGAACTGATTGTTAAAAGTACTAAACTGAAAGAAGAACATACTGTTGTGTTTCAGTGATTAAACCAAATGTTCTCATTACGTATCACAATGATCTTGTGTTTGAAACAGTGATTATGAAGAATGAAAATGTGTACAACTAGAATGAAAGCTTGAGATCAAGTTTTGAAAGAATGATTAGCTGTGTTACGAGTGTGATCAGTTTGGAGTTTTGAAAATATACACCTTACTTGAGAAAATAGTACCAAAGCAAATAAAAAAAAACTCTAAACTTGTCTGTAAAATGTAGTAACTCACCTGAACACATTTAATTCATGCTGCAAACCCTAGTTATTAGATCAGTAAACTGGCCAATGCCAATGAAATTAAAACCATGTTATTTCTGTAGCAGTGTGTTGCATGTAAACACAAAGTCATATTTGCATGATATCCATTTTTCTTAAATGTATACAGTATATAGTAAACAGAAAACTGCAGCAAAATGACATCCCCACAAGCTCCATACAGTCACCCTTTTGAATTATATGGTTTTATGTATCAGATTCTGGACATAAAATATCATCTGGTCTTAAGCAGGTCTTAAAATTAGGAAATTTCATTTAAAAAAAATATTTAATATTTACATATTAATAAAAAATAAAAACATTAAAGTTATAGTTCAACCAAAAATGAAAATTCTGTCATCATTTACCCTCATGTCCGTTGAAGCCTAAAAGTTTGTGTAATAAATTCTATGTTGAATATTTTTCTGAAGCATGTCTTTGATGCTTTTCTCATTTAATACAATAATGACTTTGAATTATCGCATATTTGAATTATTGAGTGTCATGGAACACATTTATGGAATATATCCATGCATGTCTGACAGATTTTGATGATTGAATGGATCATTTTGCATGTGATCAGCAAACCACATGCATTTAGTAATTGTAAACGATTGTACTTACTCTTTTTCACTAATTATTCACAAATAATTACAAAGAAATGTCAAGCAACACACTGAATTAATCAGGAAACTTCTAAAAATGTGTATTTGAGCATGTGACTAAAACCGAAGCAGACACATTCAGACTGGCCTTACTGACAGAGCCTGACGGTTTGGGCTGGTTTTGTTCGTTTTCTCTCCAGGATAACTCTCTGGTGGTGTGGAAGGAGATCGACTTGAACTGCCTGTCGGACAAGAAGCGCGGAGACGTGATGAACGAGATCAGCATCCTGTCCATCCTTCAGCACCACAACATCATCGCATACTTTAATCACTTCATGGACAAAAACACGCTGCTGATCGAGCTGGAGTACTGCAACGGTACGACACACACCAACATCACAACAACGATCAGAGACATGTCATGTGTGACTGAAACCACTGTCTGAATGTGTTTGTGCAGGTGGAAACCTTTATGAAAAGATCAACCAGCAGAAGGGAGCGCTGTTCAAAGAGGAGGTGAGTTCACGTGAAACACGTCTGACATGCCGAATTCAGAGCTGCTTTACAGCTGTGCTTTCCTTCTTTTGTTCGCAGGTCGTCGTATGGTACTTATATCAGATCACCGCAGCTGTCGCTCATATTCATAAAGCCGGCGTCCTCCACAGGTAAACGCACATGAGTGAAGGTTATAAGGTATTTGCTGTCTAGTCATAGCCAAAACAGCCTGTGCATAGCACTTCATCTTTTATAACACAAGATTTTGGCCAAATGTATTAGACGACAGGAAAAACTGAGCGCCCACATAGCTACAATAAAGGTTGTAACCTGTAAGTCGATGAAAAGGTAATGTGATGCATTCGCTGGTGAAAAACCTCGTAACTCCATTTGAGCTTGATTTTGGTAAAATGTTAATAATATAATGATATGCAAGTGTCTGACCATACATAAAGCCACAATATTAACTTTGACAGCATGGTGTTTAATACTAATAAATAGTTTTTTATTGCCTGATAGTGGTGGTTCTACACTAACCTGCAATTTTTGCTGGTTTCAAAACACACACCACACTGGACTTGAACTGGTTCAGAGCCCTGCAAGTAAATTGTCTAAATTACAATTAAAACTAAGAAGCAAATTACAAACAATAGGACAAATACAGTAGAATTTTAACTCTTAAATGCATGAATGTTTCACCATCATCATTATTACCTATTCGGATCTATATCTAACACTGATGGATCTCTAACTGCTGTAATAATACAAAACTCTCCTGATATTATATAATACCCCTTTTCACAAGATGTAATATGAGTCTCTGGTGTCTCCAGAATGTGTCTGCGAAGTTTCAGCTTAAAATACCCCACAGATCATTAATTATAGCTTGTCAAATTGGCCCCTGTTTGGTTGTGAGCAAAAACACGCCGTTTTTGTGTGTGTCCCTTTAAATGCAAATGAGCTGCTGCTCCCCGCCCCCTTTCCAGAAGAGGGCGGAGCTTTAACAGCTCACGCTTCAGTTGCTCAACAACAACAAAGCTGGAGAATCTCACGCAGCCAAAATCACGACGGTGTTCAGCCTTACATTGTTGACACTGATGTCAGTACAAAAACGTTTTACAAAAACTTAATTCAAAAACAGACATTCTTGATGCATTGTTTATAATAGATTGTCTTTTGTTGTTTAATTAACATTAACGACACAGCAGGTTTATTAGGCTGCTGTCACTTTAGATTGAATGCACAGATATAATAATCTTGATTATCATGTTGGAAGCCAAAATCGATACAAAAAATTAATGAATCACAGCCTTACTTTGTATTATAATCAGGTGATGAAGAATAAAACAGCAGGGTTTAAAAGCTCTGTGAATAGTGTGTGTTTGTGTTTGAAGGGACATCAAAACGCTGAACATCTTCCTCACCAAAACCAACCTGATCAAGCTGGGGGATTATGGGTTGGCCAAGAAGCTGGACTCACAGTACTCCATGGCTGAAACCGTGAGTTTGCACAATGATGCAGTTTTATTGTCATTATTGGTCCGGTCAGCCGGTCACACTCAGTGGATGTTATGATGTCTTTTGTTCACTAGTGTGTCGGGACTCCATACTACATGTCTCCTGAGCTGTGTCAAGGAGTCAAGTACAACTTTAAATCTGACATCTGGGCTATGGGATGCGTCTTATTTGAGCTGCTGACCCTCACCAGGACCTTTGATGCCACGGTAATAGTCTGAGCATTCATTTATACTCATTCAATAGACTGAAAACCACTCAGTGACATATGATGATGTGTTTCCCAGAATCCTCTGAACCTGTGTGTGAAGATCGTGCAGGGCAACTGGACGATGGAGATCAACTCGGACGTTTACACGTCTGACCTCATCAAGCTGGTGTACGAGTGTTTAGATCAGGTAGCTGAAAGCCGCTGTGTTACGGCTCACTGTGCCTGTCAATCATACCTGTAGTGATGTCATAATGACGCTCATGTGTGTCGATATTAAAGGACCCTGAGAAAAGGCCGACAGCGGAGCAGATTTTAGAGCGGCCCGTCATCTCTCGAGTGAGAGCGTGAGTGAATCCAGCTCATATTTCACCCTCAAATCATTTAATTAAGCACATTTACCCTCACATTCTGTGATGACTTTCTTTTGAGGATTTTCTTGTAATTCCCATTATTCTCAAAGTTTATTTATTTATTTATTTATTGTGATTTCTTTCCCAATTAAATACTTTTGTTTGTCTATTTATTTAATATTTATTTACCTATTTATTTTAATTTTATTTATCTAATTATATGCATTGTACTTAAAGTATTTATTTATATTTTATTTTTATAAATGTTATTTAATTGTTTATATTTATTTTAATTTATTTGTTTATATATTGTACTGTTTATTTATTTTCTTTTTATTTATTGTAATTGTATTTATTTTCATTTTTAATTTATTTGTATTAATTTTAATATTTATTTTATTTTTTATTTATATTGTATTTATTTTAATTGAATTTATTTTACTTTTAATTTGTGTTCTGTTTTTTATTTATTATTTTAATTATTTATTTTAATATTTTTGGTATTTGTTTTGGTATTTGGTATTTGTTTATTCTATTCTTTATTTATATTAATTTTCTTTCTTTATTTTAATTTATTTTAATTTTGTATTTGTTTCTAATTTTTATTTATATTGTATTTATTTTAATTTATTTTTTAAATTATTCTATTCTTTATATTTTATTTATTTTAATTTTTATTTTAATTTGTTTATTTTTTATTTATATTGTATTTGAATATTTTCGTTTTATTTTTTATTTGTATATTCTATTCTTCATTTATATTTTATTTATTTATTTTAATTTATTTTATTTATTAATTTTTTATTTATATTTTATTTTTATTTTTATTTATTTGTTTATTCTATTTTTATTTATTGCATTTATTTGAATATTTGTGCTTTTTAATATTTTGGTTTTCTATTTTTTATTTATATTAATTTTATTTATTTAAATTTTTATTTTATTTAATTTGTTTTATTTTGAGCTGTGAGTTTTGCCTCAGTGAATGACGATCATGTCTGTGTTCAGAGAGCTGGAGGAGAGGGTTGCAACGCTTAATTCAGCCATCAGGAAACCCAAGTAGGTGACACATCATTCCCATCAGTCCACTGCTGTTTCTGGAGCTGTAGTCTTATTGTTTGTGTCATTTGTTTTGTCGTGTTGTCTCAGGCTGAGCACAGCGACAGAGACGTCAGTGGCGGTGGTGACGACGCGCTCGCGTGAGGTGTATTTCTGGGGCGGAGGGAAGTTCACCCCTCAGAAGCTGGACATGTTTAAGGGAGGCAGCAGCGCGCAGCACGTCTGCGCTGGAGAAACACACTTCGCAGTGGTTACTGTCGAGAAGGAGCTGTACACTTGGGCCGTAAGCATGCTCTATACTATCTTAATGTAGATTCCACATGCAGATCTGTGTTTTCATACTGCGAAAAGATCAGAAATAGAACATAACAGTTAAAAATGAATTGAACCGATGTACTCCAGTTTGAGAAGCACTGACTGACTCATATTTCACCTTCAAATCAAAAGACAAAAATGTTTTTAGGAACATTCAGGTTGATTGCATTTTAATTGTCATTGTTTTCTGGATAATTAACCCTTAAACGCATACCCCCGGTCCTTCATTCACTTCCCTTTAGTCATTTTTTTTTTAATTTAGACATCAACCTTCTTAGTATTCCTCAATATATTCATTATAAACAGTATAACAAGAAAAAATAAATTTTGTTTTCTAATTAATTTTTTGTAAAAAGTGTATAGGGTCGCCAGTGACCCGAGGTATGTAATAATGTAAGTATATTTTTTTCTGCACAACAATAATTCAATCTCTGATGACTCAATAAGTGCAACTCAGCTTTATTCCTGAAGGTGGCGATGTCTGATACACAATGATGAAAAAAAACTTTTGTTACTTAAAATGAAATAAACGTTAACTGAAGTAAAATGTAAAAAAAAAAAAAAAACTTAGTTGGAACAACATTTCTCATTTTCATTTAGTTTAACTTGATGTATTAAAATAACTAAAACTGCAATAAAACTATATAGACATATTAAAATAAATGATACTAAAATAATTTACTAAAATATTACTGGTTTGAGATAAAAACGCAGAGCAGAATAAAGTAGAAATGAAAACAAAAAATCTGAAAACAGACCCAGGTGTCTGTTGAATGCTGGGAATGGAGCGTTCGGAGCCGTGGATTTTCCAGCTGATCTCTGGTGTCTGTGTGCAGAGCGTTCAGGGAGGAGCGAAGATGGTGGGTCAGCTGGGTCACGGTGACCAGGCCTCGTATCGCCAGCCGCGGCGCGTGGAGCGTCTGCAGGGCAAAGCCATCAGACAGGTGTCCTGCGGGGCCGACTTCACCGCCTGCGTCACCGGTGAGTGGAACACACACTCTCTAACATCTGAGAGAACAGTTGCATACAAAATTTTGGGGTCAGGTAGAGCCGCACGATTAATCGTTAAAAGATCACGATCTCGATTCAAACACCCACGCGATCTTATTCCTAAATGACAATGATTCGCCTGTGTCTATTAAACCTCTGACAAAATCACATCAGAACATTTAAATCTTTATTTCTGTGTTACAAACATTCAAATTATCACAGAAGTATTGGGATAAAAGTTTATAGGATATAAACACTGATGTCTACGGTAGCGATCAAAATAGAGCAAATCACCTTTTGAAAGTAACTTGATGCTTCAAATAATGATTGTATCAATTACATTTTTATACCAGTAGATGGCGAAAAGTGACTTAAAAATGTATTTGTCATTGAATCATTCATTCAGAAATGCTGATTCATTCAGTCTTTATGAGTGAGTCATTGAATCATTCATTCAAATCGATTTTATTTAAATAATTCATTCAGATTAATTAAACATTTTATATAGACTGCAGGAATGAACATTTTGTCAGAACCTCTAGTAAATTACATGTTATTTTGTTTAGTGTTCTCTTGTCTGTTCAAAATCATGGGAGAATTGTGATCTCAATTTAAAAAAAAAAAAAAAAAATGTGATTCTTAATTTATCCAGAATCGTGCAGCTCTAGGGTCAGGACATGTTTTACTTTGAAAGAAATTAATCCTTTTATTCAGCAAAGATTCTTTAAATTGATCGGAAGTGACAGTAAAGACATTTATAATGTTACAAACAATTTCTATTTCAAATAAATCCTGTTGAACTTTCTATTCATCAAAGAATCCTGAAAAATAAAATGTATCATGATTTCTACAAAAATCTGAAGCAGCACAGCTGTTTTCAGCATTGATAATAATCCATAAATGTTTCTTGAGCAGCAAATCATCATATTAGAATGATTTCTGAAGGATCATGTGACACTGAAGACTGGAGTAATGATGCTGAAAATTCTGTTTTTTTTAATAACTTAATAAGCCCAGAAGGTGCTGTAGGCCATATTGTAATTGTGTTTACTTTATTATTATTCCTCCCCAATGGCAGCCTTATGAACGGTACTTAGGAAAGTTATGAAAATTGGCACACTTGTAGTGATGGTAATGAATAGTAATTTGACCAGATTTGGGGTCTCTTGGACCGACTCTATAGCGCCACCACCAGTTCAAAATTCACTTTTCAAATGGTTATAACCATTTGTTTCAGATAAATAAAACTTGTCCACCTGATTCCTCTCTTCATGCTCATCACATTCAACATCTTACATTAAGACTCCGCCCATTACAGAAGTGGCCATTTTGAAAAGTACAGTATTCCATTTTTTTCACTACTCCTTCAAATTTTGTCCAATTAATACAAAAATTGGCTCAGATAATCTTCGAACCGAGCTGCACAGAAATGACTGAACAGAATTTGTAAATGCGAAGGTGCCCTCCGGTGGCAAATTTCATTCGAATTTCTCACAGGCCTCTAGGGCCGTGAGTTAAACAGTTTTGTTCCGATCAGCCTTCGTTAACCGTCTGATAGCTGCTCAAACTTCATTGGCCGATGATTGACATGTTTTTTGAGATGCGTCAATGTCCTCAATTATGGCACCTCGGACAAAGGCCCTGCATGCCAATTTTCAAGTCATTTTCATGTTTTTTTTTTTTGTTTTGTTTTTGTCTTTTTTCCTGTTACAACACCACCAAGATTCATTTTGTCATTTTTCACGTGACCACAGAATGAGCTCTTTCATAGATGTGTTGAATTTGGTGAAAATATCTCATTCCATTCACAAGTTATAGCCATTTTAGTAAAAGTTCAAACGTTTTGGCGGCCCTTAGGGACCGTGAATCGAAATTTCAGTTTCTTTTTGATAATTATTGACAATCAGACTCCAGAGAATCTCGCTGCACTGGTTTAGTTCCGATCGTGTCAAAAACCTAGGACTAGTTTGCAAAAGTAGGTTTTTCGAATAATCCAAAATACCCGAATATTTCGTCAGGCTGATCGGGGCGATCTTTGGTGATGTGTAGACGGTGTGAGCACTACCAGCCCTCAAAGTTTCAAGTCTCTACGACTTTCGGTTTGGTCTGCCCGATCACTTTTAGGGGAGAATGCTGATCCTTTGGAAAATTTTAACAATTACAATAGGGTTTCAGCGCTATGTGCTTGAACCCCTAAATATCATCAAATCAAATAGAAATGAATTGTTCGTAGAGACACCGGGAAGAGCGCGTGGGTTCTTTGTTCAGAAATGACACGTGTGTGCGGTTCATAAGCTCTGCTGCCTGTGTTTTCTCATGTCACGTTCCTCTGACAGACGAGGATCAGATGTACATGTTCGGCTCGGACTATTACGGATGCTTGGGAGTGGAGAACGAACACGGCATGGAGGTGCTGGAGCCGGTCCTGCTGGAGTTCTTCCAGGAGCGTCCCGTCAAACAGGTGTCCTGCGGGGACAATCACGTGGTGGCGCTGACCCAGAACGGGGACATCTACTCCTGGGGCTGTGGAGAGCACGGTGAGCGCATCACATGACCGCAATGACTTCCTGTGACATCACCGCTGTTGAGTGACACTAAGTGTTTCCCTCCGCAGGTCGACTCGGTTTGGACTGCGAGGATGATTTCTCCTCTCCAATGCAAGTGAGAGAAACATGCATACTTTTCATACCCATGTTCCACTGTGTCATAGGGAATGGTCCCATTAGTTAACGTTAACTCATTAGCAGTGAGCCATACATGTTTATAAATCTTTGTTAACATTAGTTAATAAAAGTACAGCTGTTCATTGTTAGTTCATGCCGGCTCAGGTCCATTAAAGGCCCTTTCTGTGATCTCTGGCTTGTGATGTGTCTGTCTGATCTGTAGGTGGAGGCTCCTAAAGGTGGCATCATCAACTCCGTGTTCTGCGGCAGCGACGGCACCTTCTTCCTCACGGAGTCTGGGAAGGTTTTAGCTTGCGGGAACAACGAGCTCAACAAACTGGGTCTGAATCAAGGCATCACTGGAATCAAAAACCACTCGGGAGAAGTATGTACTATGACCATCATTTTTCAGCAGCTCTGCTAGTGACCTAGTAAGATCAGTAGGGCCCTATGATTTGCGGAAAACACGGACTGAATCGCGGAATCTAGTCATAAAAATGGAATTTACTATCATGGAATTTGGCAATTTTTGGATTAACGAATCAAAAGTAGAGCTGCACACTAAATCTAAATCACGATATTGACTAGTGTCTGTGAATATTAAAGCGGTAGTTCACTCAAAAATGAAAATACTTCCCATCATCGTCATTTACTGTCCCTCATGTCGTTCCAAACCTGTACGACTTTCGTTCATCTGACACAAATTAAGATATTTTTTAATGAAATCTGAGCGATTTCTGTCCCTCCATTGAAACTCAGTTCAAAACGTTCATAAAGAGATGGTATAGTAAATCCATATGATTGGAGCAGTTTAATCCAAGATCCAAGATTAATTTAGGCTTTTATTCAGATTTAAACATTGATCAGTTTATATGTGGATAAAAATCATAAATCCAGGAAAATTAAAACACTAAATAGAATTTTTGGGGGGCTGTTATTGTAATAAATTATTCAGTTGTTAAAGTTTTATGAATTCAGTTGATTCAACATGCTTTTTGATTACTGAAATTGAATTAAGCCATTAAAATGAAAAACAGAATTTAGAATAAAACTGAATTTGAGTACAAATTAAACATATTTCATAGGGCCCTAAAAATGTATTTTTGTGCTAAATCGTTGTTAAATTGTACAAGTTTCATGATTTTAATTAATTAGACATGCTTTTTGAGTGCATTTAATTTAACCAATAAAATGGAATCCAGAAAAATGAAAACAGAAAAACTAGGGATCCACCGATATGTCATTTTGGCCGATACCAATAACCGATAATTATTTATATTTGAAAGCCGATAAATCTAAATCCAAATTTTTATATAATTTTTGAGTGCCTGATTACAAAAACAAAAGTCTCACCATTAAAGCCATGTCCCAAACACACAATTATAATATTCTCATTATAATATGTTGCACTTAACTATGATTTCAATCATATTTCAAGCAATTCAAAACCATCATGGTGGACAGTGCACATCTGAAGTGTCTCAGCTGAAGGAAATAATCCATTATTTATCAGCTTTAATACATCGGCCAAGTCTTCTTATCAGGCCGATAATGATAACATTAAAAATGAACATATATCGGCCGATACCGATATGGTGGCCGATATATCGTGCATCCCTAGGAAAAACAGAACTTGGGGAAAAAAGCAAAGTGATTTGACAGAGCCCTATATGAGTGTGTTGATGAGTGTTTTGATTGTGAGCTGTGCAGAGTTATCAGGAGATCCCGTACACCACCACACTCACGCTGGTCAAGCAGCTCTCACGCTTCAAGATCCAGTTCATCTCTCCGGGAAAGGCCCACACCGCCGCCATAGACGGTGCGTCTCACTCACACATACCGCTCGTACTGTCCGCCGTCTCATAATCCAGGCTCATGGTTTGTAATGCTTGTGCAGAGCGTGGCCGTCTGATGACCTTCGGCTGTAATAAGTACGGGCAGCTGGGAGTCAAAGACTTCAAGAAGCACCAGCGTGTTCAGATTCTGGTGGGGCCCTTCGGAGGGAAGGTCGTCACCAAGGTGTCGTGTGGAGACGGATTCACCATCGCCGCCACAGAGGGTGAGAAGAGCTTCAAGAGACTCAAATAAGCTTAGCAGGCAAATATCAATTGTCCTAACATATTGTAATATTGTAACTTGTAACTTCTTTACAAGTTTATTTAATGGTTTTGTGTAGCGCGTGTGTATAGAGCTTGTGTGTGTAGCATGTGTAGCGCATGTGTGTTGCGTGTGTGTAGCGCGTTTGTTTTGTGTAGCGTGTGTAGTGCGTTTGTCTTGCATGTTTGTAGCACTTGTTTAGCACGTGTGTAGCATGTTTTGTGTGTGTGTTGCGCGTGTAGCATGTTTGTCTTGCATGTGTAGCGCGTTTGTCTTGCGTGTGTGTGTGTGTAGTGCGCTTGTCTTGGGTGTGTAGCATTTGTCTTGCGTGTGTGTAGCGTGTCGTGTGTTTCGTGTGTGTAGCACATGTAGCATGTTTAGCATGTGTGCTGTGTGTGTAGGGCGTATGTTGCAATTGTGTAGCGTGTTGCATGTTGCGTGTGTAGCGTTTGTTTTGTGTGTGTGTAGCGTGTAGTGCTTTTGTCTTGCATGTTTTTAGCACGTGTGTGTAGCACATGTAGCATGTTTAGCATGTGTGCTGTGTGTAGGGCGTATGTTGCAATTGTGTAGCGTGTTGCATGTTGCGTGTGTAGCGTTTGTTTTGTGTGTGTGTAGCGTGTAGTGCTTTTGTCTTGCATGTTTTTAGCACGTGTGTGTAGCACGTGTAGCATGTTTTGCGTGTGTTGCCCGTGTGTAGCGTGTTTGTCTTGCGTGTGTGTGTAGCACATTTGTCTTGCATGTGTGTAGCGTGCTTGTCTTGCGTGTGTAGCGTGTGCTGCATGTGTTGCGAGTGTGTGTAGCGTGTCTTGTGTGTTTTGTGTGTGTAGCGCGCGTGTAGCATGTTTAGCGTGTTGCATGTGTGTTGCGTGTTGCGCATTTGCGTAGCTTGTGTCTTGCGTGTTTTGTGTGTGTAGCATGTTTGTTTTACGTGTGTGTAGCGTGCGTCTGTAGCGCGTGGCGAGTGTTTGTAGCGTGTGTGTAGCACGTTTTGCGTGTGTAGCGCATTTGTCTTGCACGTGTAGCGTGTTTGTCTAGCGTGTGTAGCGCGTTTGTCTAGCGTATGTAGCAACGTTTGTTGCCAGTGTGTTTTGTGTGTGTAGCGTGTTTGTCTTGCATGCGTGTAGTGCGTTACGTGCATGTGTTGCGTGTTTGTCTTGCATGTGTAGCACGTGTGTGTAGCGTGTGTAGCAAAATTTCTCATTTTTGTTTAGTTTATTTTAGATTATAATAAAATTGTATTTTATTGCAGCTTTTATTTAAATTAAAATAATGATTTTAATAGTTTTAGTGTTAGTTAACAATAACCCGGCATCAATGCAATCTAGACAAAGAAGAAGCAGAAATATAAGCGAGTTTTCATTTGTGTTCCGTTTTTTTCATCACTGAATCCTTCCCAGACTTCCATAATTGCTCTTATTTCAGTATTTTCATCATCACTTCTGGTGTATCCCTCAGATAACCAGATCTTCGCGTGGGGGAACGCAGGGAACGGCCGTCTGGGGATGCCGGCTGATAAAGGCTTCGGCTCCGAGGTCTGTCCGGCTCTTCCTCGCCCCATCTTTGGCTCCTTACACCACGTGCCGGATCTGTCCTGCAGGGGCTGGCACACCATCCTCATCATGGGTTCGTTTCCACGCACCGCTCTCTTCACTCAAATGTGATTGTAGGATTTCTAGACCTAAAGGACAAGTTTGTAACATTAGAAAGCAGGGTGAGAATTGCCAACGTCGGTAGTATATGTAAATGAACAATGTTAACTCGTTCTCTGTGTTACCTGGACCGAGAAATTCAGTCTGCCGAATGACGCTAAATGCGTCACATTTGACAAGCAGCTCCAGGGCTTTTGTTAAAGTTACAGATCTAACTTTTGAATTGACAGATTGGCGGCAACCAATGCATTATGGGTGTTGAAGATTCTGGTGGAAGGGAACGTCTGTTTTCTCTTGACAGCCACATTTTATTAAAAGCCCATCTTGGCAGCTGTGAATTGCCTCTCGAAGTGAATGTTTGTAGTTTAACATCCTGTTAATTTATTTTTTTTGACAGAAAAAGTTCTGAACTCCAAGACCATCCGTTCAAACAGCAGCGGACTGTCTATTGGAAGTGGTAAGATCACATATTTCCTGTTATTATTCATTTATTCATGTGTAAGAACCAGTGTACTTTAGTATGGGATACTGTTATAGTTTTTATTATTATTTTGAATTCATTTTTATTTTTATATTTTCTGTTTTCATTTTCAAAGTTTTATTTATTTATTTATTTTTTTCATAGGTTTTTTTTTTATTTTTTTTATTTAGTTTTAATTGTTATTTCAGTTTTAGTTTTTGTTATTTGAGTATGTCAAGTTACACTTAATGTAAATGAGAAATGTTGCCTTGGCAACTAGCTGAAATAAAATAAGTTTTTTTTATTTCAAAAATGATTTTTTTTATAGTTTTAGTTTTGATTAACAATAATAACCTGGTAAAAACACAAAATGTAGTAGATATATGTGTGTGTGTGTGTGTGTACTAGGAAGTATATAAAAGTCTGTGTGTGTAGTGTGAGTGTGTAGTGTGTTTACCACGTGTGGCATGTAGCGTGTGTAGCGCTTGAATGTAGCATGTGTAGCGCGTGTGTGTAGCACTGGGATGTAGCACATGCGTAGTATGTAGGATTGGATGTAGCATGCGTGTAACGTTTGCATGTAGCGTGTGTGTAGCGCATGTGTAGCCATTGAGTAGCGCGTGTGTAACATTTGGATGTAGCGCGTGTGTAGTGCTTGGAGATAGCATGTGTGTGTAGCCAGTGTGTAGCGCTTGGATGTAGCGTGAGTGTAGCCAGTGTGTAGCGCATGTGTAGCGCTTGGAGATAGCATGTGTGTAGCGCATGTGTTGCACATGTGTAGCCAGTGTGTAGCGTGTGTGTGTGTGTGTAGTGCTTGGATGTAGCATGTGTGTAGCCAGTGTGTAGCATTTGGATGTAGTGTGTCTGTGTGTGTGTAACGCTTGGATGTAGCGTGTGTGTAGACAGTGTTTAGCACATGTGTAATGCTTGGATGTCGCGTGTGTGTAACGCTTGGATGTAGCGTGTGTAACACTTGGATGAAGCGTGTGTCTAGCCAGTGTGTCGCGTGTGTGTAACGCTTGGATGTAGCATGTCTGTGTAGCACGTGTGTAACACTTGGATGAAGCGTGTGTCTAGCCAGTGTGTCGCGTGTGTGTAACGCTTGGATGTAGCGTGTGTGTAATGCTTGGATATAGCGTGTGTGTAGCGCTTGGATGTAGTGTGTGTAGCACGTGTGTAATGCTTGGATGTCGTGTGTGTGTAACGCTTGGATGTAGGGTGTGTGTGTAGCACATGTGTAATTCTTGGATGTAGTGTGTGTAATGGTTGTGAATGCTGGTCTGCAGGTCAGTGCTCGACCTCCTGTGTGGATCTGGCGACGGACTCGGCCACAGACTCAGAGCTGCGTGAGGGGATGCTGGGAGGAACCGTGGAGGCCGATCTGGATGACAGAGGTCTGGAGGCTCCCATCTTCTCCATAGACGGCAAGACCGGCGAGAGCTCCTGCCCCTCATGGCTGCGCAAGGTGAAGCGAGCTTTCAGATCCGCCACAGGGTTTCTGCGGGTCTTCATCCACCCTTCCTCAACAAGGCCTTAAAAAAGTCTTAAATTAGAGCAGAGAGACATTTACTGGAGAAGAAAAATAAAGATATGAAGTCTGAGAAATTCAACAGCCTCAGCTGACATTACAATTTCAATACCAATCTACGTACCCTTTAATTTATGCCTTAAATAAAAACCTCGCGGTGTGTTTTTCCTGGGGTGACTGCAGGAGCTGGATGATGCAGAGTTCATCCCCATGCCGAACGATTCCGGAGACTCCATCGAGCCGCTGGCGTCCTCCTACACCAAGAGCGCCACACTGCCGTACGAGGAGCTGGACCAGCTCAAAGCCGCCACCGCCACCGCCACAGGAAAGAGTCTGATGGTACGTCTGTGCTGCTGTTTGAATTTGACTTCCTTTCAGACTGAAGGAAACATTAATGGCTGTCAGCAGTCAACTGGGGTGTGTTATCTCAAGCTGTTGTGTTGTGTTTGTTTGGCAGCCGACGGCGTGTGTGGATTACGAGCGGATGAACGGCGTGGAGACGAGCCGATCTGATCAGAGCTGCTGTGGAGCGAGCGTCGAGCTGGCACACGTACGCTTCACACGTCTTTAACTGACACAAAATATGAACTTTTTTTCAAGCTAGTTGCTAAAATGACTAAAGGTGCATTCATGCCATGTTGTAATTACCTTAATTACAAGATTACGACTTGTAAAAGCGTTCATGTCCTCGAGAACTTGTAATTACATCTGGGAATTTTCTGAGAGCTCCGACTTGCTATCAAGCAGCAAGTTCAAACTAGACGGACATTTAAGGGATACGGTACAGTCATACCACATATTACACGGCATGTCACCACATAAATAATTATAGAGATAAGAGATATTGAAACTGATTTAAATCGTACCTGTTTGTTATCTTATAATCCATTACAGTGAACAAAACCATAGTCGCAAAATGGCAGCAGCTGCGTTTGTATGAAATGAGAGAGCGAGTCTGCGATACCGGATGACATAATTAAATAACTGTACACAATATATTGATTTGACTGAGTTTTAATATTTTATTAGCTCACTAAACGCAAAACTTCCATGACCCGGATGAGCCGGTGTTATCTGTTTTTAGTGGTTGTTATCGGGGGATAACCAATCAGAATCAAGTATTCCACAGAGCCGTGTAATAACACTAGTTAATACAGTATAAGATAACAATGATCAGTTGTGTTGTTATTAACAAACATTATTAAATACTTTACAATGCACATAGTTAGCCAATGAAATTACTAATGTTAATGAATGAGACCTTGTTGTAAAGTGTAACTATTTTTCGGATTTCTGCAAGTAATGATTTGCTGGATAAAATCTGTGTTCAAGTTTCGTTTTGTTTTTTTTAAACCTTATTTCTAGTTTGAAAACTCTGGGGTAATAATCACAATTTTTCCCAGCAAATCACTTTCACTTTAATAAAGAGTTCCAGTAAGATATGTGATCCTGGAGCACAAAACCAGTCACAATTTTTTTGGAAATAAATAAGCTTTCCATTGATGTATGGTTTGTTATGATAGGACAATATTTGGTCGAGATGCAACTATTTGAAAATCTGGAATCTGAGAGTGCAAAAAAATCAAAATATTAAGAAAATCACCTTTAAAGTTGTCCAAATGAAGTCCTTAGCAATGCATATCCACTCACAAAAATTAATTTTTTATATATTTACGGTAGGAATTTTCAAAATATCTTCATGGAACATGATCTTTACTTGATATCCTAATGATTTTTCGCATAAAAGAAAAATCGATAATTTTGACCCATACAATGTATTGTTGGCTATTGCTACAAATATACCCATGTGACTTATGACTGGTTTTGTGCTCCAGGGTCACATATGGCATAATAACAAGAAGAGAGTGAATAGCTCTAATATTATTTTTAGAAAGGAAATACATCATAACACCGGCCGTTTACGTTGAAGTCTTAAAGGAGAAGCGCCTTTTTTGTTTGTTTGTTTGTTTTTTTAAACAAAATGTGAATGTACAGGAATATAATAATTTTAAAAAGAATGTTTGGCTGATTTATATATTGAGTATAATGAAGTCATGTTGTGTTTTTCAGCTCAGAGAAACGGTGATCCGGCAGGAAGCTCAGATCCAGCTGTTACAGAAGCAGGTGAGTTGAAAGTGTCTGTGCTGGAAACACCGCTGTGAGAAATCATGTGGAATAAGTGCAGCTCTGTCTTCTCGTAGCGGATCAGACACCCACACAATACAAGAACTAATGCGGTACTGCGCTGTGTTTCTAATAAACTGGATGTAATTTAAAGTGCCCCTATTATGCTTTTTGAATATTTCCTTTCATGTAGTGTGTAATAAAGCTGTTTGTGAATGTAAACAGTCTGCAAAGTCTCAAAGGTCAAACTGCAGATAAATGGAGTTTTTGTCTCCCAAAAGAAAGAATCGAATCTGAACTGAAACAAGTCGTCAGTAATTCCTGTCTCACTTCCTGTTACAAATCTATGTAATAATGTAATTAATTTGCATCTTCATTGGCTGAACAGCGTCTCTTTGCCCCGCCCTCAATCACTGTAGTTGTATCTGAGACTGGAAGAGTTTGGTTCGTGTTGTTTGTGTCGAGAAGACGCTGTTTTCTGCTGCCAAAGCAAATCCACTTTGATGAGATTGATACGGTAAAACCGACGCCATAGTTGCTGTTCGTATCACTGTGAATCAAGAGCTGAGATTCACATATGATAATGAGTGTTTGATTTCTGACCGAGCAGAGCAGCTCTCAGAAAGGCGGGGTTTAGAGAGAGCGAATCCTTGAACGAACCGTTTCAGACACTGTGAGAAAAGAGCTGATGCTGCAATGATTATTATGAGAAAATTAAGAGTTTTTAACCTTGGATGCATGTAAACCTGTTGTAGGAGCATAATAGGGGTTATTTTACTTTTATATGAAAATAAATATGATGAACATACAAAGTTCTTGGTATTTAATTCCATCCGAAAGATGTTTTCCATTCATTTTCAGTTCAATATGGACATGTTTGTTAGATTTTTTTTTTAGAAATATGGCAACAGTCAGTTTTTACACACAGAAACATGATATCAGAGTTACAAAATCAAACATTTTAGAAGAGAACGATATATCACTGTGGTTTAAATCATTGAGTGTTAAGCTGTGTCTTCAGCAAGTAATTTCCCATCATGCTTCTGACCAGCGCAGTCGGTGGTCCGTTTCATGCCGACTTTAACGCGGTTCTGTCTGTGGTTTCAGTTCAGCGATCAGCAGAAGGAGAACGAGAGACTGTGGAAGGCCATTCAGAGCCTAGGGGCAGACGTTGAGCTTCAGGACGTCAGTCAGAACCGTGAAGAAGAGTGAGAATCACAGTCAGTAGTTATCAGTGCGTACGGTGAGTATGCTAGTGCCAAAGGGGTTTTCGCCAAAATCACCAGTGCCTTTTCAGAACAGCCAAAGACTCTCATGCTGCTAATGTCAAGCCAAAGCCTTCCTGATCTTTACTGCTGTGTTCGATGTGTGTGGCGGCACTGGCGTCAACAGTGTGTGGGATGCGTTTAATCGAGTAACGGCAGAGCAATCGTGAGACGATCCTCCAAGAGTGAATGTAAGGAAAGTGTCATAAACCGGTCGGTTCAGTCCACGTGACGTGGGATTTGCTTTCATAATGAACATTTTTCTTTTAAAGAGATGAACTGTTAACTCTTTCTTTACCAGCGTTTTTTTTTTTTTTTTTGCTGGTCAGCACAAGCATTTTTGATCATTTTCACAAAACTTTCATGGCCCACAGTATATTTTGTTGTATGGATATCTGAACATGCAATATATCAAACAAACCCATTTTATTCTAGCTTCATGCTCTCTTTTTTTATCAACACTTGAAGTTTCATAAAAAGCAGCATTTTGAACAAAAAGCTGAGAAAAACAATGTTTCTGCTGCTTCTTCACCCGTGTTTTGATCTGGAGATTCTTTCAGAAGATGTGTAATAGTGCCCCCTTCTGTATAACAGTGAAAACATGGATAGCCGGAAAATTCAGTCAGCGGCGGGGAAAGAGTTAAGCTCCATATGTGTCTCTATATCAGTGTTAATGTTTTGCGGTTGCACATCTGTTATTCTCACAGGTTTCATCTTTCCTATGCAAGCAGGTCAAATGCAACTGAAAGGTTTTATAAGCAAACTTTAAAGCTACTTCATGTATGAATGTGAAGCCAAAACATGGTAATCTGAGTTATGGGATGGGACTCGTATGCATGTCCTGTTTCTGCTGAGATGTGCAACTAAAGACACGCTGTGTGCCTTAAATCACATGATATCAGAGTCATGCATACACGTGTCAAAACTACTGAATTTATTGCTTTTTGTTGTATTTCTTGAGTATTCTTTCTTATTTTGTGTACATTGCCAAATATAGCGACACCAAGTGCTTTGTGCAGAGGTTAACCGCAGCACGTCCACATGAGCTCTGAGACTGTAGACTGTATCCAGATCAGCAGCTCCAGTGTTCTCGTACTTCTGCCTCTCTAACGGCCACATTGACATTCGCATGTTTTTGAAGCAACTGCAGCCAAATATGTTTTTGTTCTTTGTGTGTGTGTGTGTGTGTGTGTGTCTTATCTGGAGATTGTTTTTAGATTTTCATCTGTTTTTTTCCCCCATTTTCTATACTCTGAAACTGTATCATATAATTATGGGACTTGCTCTTGAGGTGTTTTTATGCTTTGTACACTCATATCAGACACTGACTGATGCACATTTTTAATAAAATGAAAATAAAAAAGTTGAACAAAATGTCACATTGATGTTGGAGTCATTTTTAATGTTGTAACGTTATATAATTCTCTAATTGCAGTGTTGACCAAACTTTTTTTTTTTTTTTTTTTTTTTTTCATAATTGTTTTATTTACATGTTGCTAAAACAGCCTAAAATCTACATAAAGTCTCACCAGCATAGGATCTTTTATACTCCAATAGGGTAAATTCAGGTTGATTGCCTACTTTACACCACTGCGCAAAACGTTTCTTGTCTCGTCACATTCAGTTATGAAATACATGTAAATTATAGCATATTTTCCAAGTCAAAATTCCATAAAATAGTTGTGTAGTTTGCATCACTGTATATTAATTTTGGGGGACTTTTCCCCCTCATGGGTCATTCTACAGAAATGGTTCAATGTCAGAGTTGGAAACGTCTTGAAAAAAAATTTATTTTCCTACAAATTTTGGATGTATACAAATTGTATAATATCTAAGGTACACATTTCTAGTACATATTGTAAATACATATTGTATTTTAAGAAAGTTTTGGAATATTTTTCCTCTCCCCAAATTTGTCACTACCGAAACACAATAATAAATAATTTAATAAGAAGGGTTACATTGACCTATTAAGATTTTGTTTACATCTACAAACCTGATTCCAAAAAAGTTGGGACACTGTACAAATTGTGAATAAAAAAGGAATGCAATAATTTACAAATCTCATAAACTTATCTATATTCTATTGTGAATAAAATATAACATATCAAATGTTGAAAGCGACGTTGATGGAGTTTGGGTTCCTTGCCGCTGTCGCCTTTGGCTTGCTTAGTTGGGGACACTTGACATTTGACTTGACATTTGATATTCAACAGTGCTTTGATCTGCCTGCATTGACACTATTCTTTAAGAGCTGCTGTGCAGCCTAACAATGTACCAGTTATCAATGTAAAGCTGCTTTGACACAATCTACATTGTAAAAAGCGCTATATAAATAAAGGTGACTTGACTTGAAAAGGTGAATTGAAAGTGAGACATTTTGAAATGTCATGCCAAATATTGGCTCATTTTGGATTTCATGAGAGCTACACACTCCAAAAAAGTTGGGACAGGTAGCAATAAGAGGCCGGAAAAGTTAAATGTACATATAAGGAACAGCTGGAGGACCAATTTGCAACTTATTAGGTCAATTGGCAACATGATTGGGTATAAAAAGAGCCTCTCAGAGTGGCAGTGTCTCTCAGAAGTCAAGATGGGCAGAGGATCACCAGTTCCCCCAATGCTGCTGCGAAAAATAGTGGAGCAATATCAGAAAGGAGTTTCTCAGAGAAAAATTGCAAAGAGTTTGAAGTTATCATCATCTACAGTGCATAATATCATCCAAAGATTCAGAGAATCTGGAACAGTCTCTGTGCGTAAGGATCAAGGCCGGAAAACCATACTGGATGCCCGTGATCTTCGGGCCCTTAGACGGCACTGCATCACATACAGGAATGCTACTGTAATGGAAATCACAACATGGGCTCAGGAATACTTCCAGAAAACATTGTCGGTGAACACAATCCACCGTGCCATTCGCCGTTGCCGGCTAAATCTCTATAGGTCAAAAAAGAAGCCATATCTAAACATGATCCAGAAGCGCAGACGTTTTCTCTGGGCCAAGGCTCATTTAAAATGGACTGTGGCAAAGTGGAAAACTGTTCTGTGGTCAGACAAATCAAAATTTGAAGTTCTTTTTGGAAAACTGGGACGCCATGTCATCCGAAATAAAGAGGACAAGGACAACCCAAGTTGTTATCAGCGCTCAGTTCAGAAGCCTGCATCTCTGATGGTATGGGGTTGCATGAGTGCGTGTGGCGTGGGCAGCTTACACATCTGGAAAGGCACCATCAATGCTGAAAGGTATATCCAAGTTCTAGAACAACATATGCTCCCATCCAGACGTCGTCTCTTTCAGGGAAGACCTCGCATTTTCCAACATGACAATGCCAGACCACATACTGCATCAGTTACAACATCATGGCTGCGTAGAAGAAGGATCCGGGTACTGAAATGGCCAGCCTGCAGTCCAGATCTTTCACCCATAGAAAACATTTGGCGCATCATAAAGAGGAAAATGCGACAAAGAAGACCTAAGACAGTTGAGCAACTAGAAGCCTGTATTAGACAAGAATGGGACAACATTCCTATTCCTAAACTTGAGCAACTTGTCTCCTCAGTCCCCAGACGTTTGCAGACTGTTATAAAAAGAAGAGGGGATGCCACACAGTCGTAAACATGGCCTTGTCCCAACTTTTTTGAGATGTGTTGATGCCATGAAATTTAAAATAAACTTATTTTTCCCTTAAAATGATACTTTTTCTCAGTTTAAACATTTGATATGTCATCTATGTTGTATTCTGAATAAAATATTGAAATTTGAAACTTCCACATCATTGCATTCCTTTTTTATTCACAATTTGTACAGTGTCCCAACTTTTTTGGAATCGGGTTTGTACCTTGTAAATATATACTATTTTTTTTTTTAAAACAGTTTTCACAGGTAAATCAATAACAATTACATTTTTAACAATAGTTAAGTGTAATTTATGAGATTTGTTCCAATCTTTTTTTTTGTAAAAGTCATAAAGTTTATCATACTGATTTCAGAGTGAAGGATTCATTAGTTTGAACCAAACACTATAATAACATCTTAGTTATACATCTTAATATACTTTATTTTTGACAAAACATCCCATGTTTCGGTCGTGACGGCACCTTTTCAGTAGTGACAGTAATGTGTTGGTAGTGACTATATCACATTACAGGATTTTAACTCTCATACTAAACACTAAAACATATTAAAATACTAATGATTTGCATAACTGTGCTAAAATTTAGTTTATTTCCCCCAAATAAATGATTATGTGTTCCTTTTGTCACTACCAAAACAATGATGACATGTTTCGGTAGTGACAATTTTAGATATTTTTGAGCCGCTCAAAGATGCTAATCAGCACATGGTTATCTAGCACAGTTCTGAACAGTTGTATACATAAAAACTAAATTTTATGTAATAACAACCAAAAAAGTCGGCTTAATTGCAGAAAAAGGTGTTCGGTAGTGACGTTCCTGAAAGTTACACACAGATTTCCAGACTTCTGAACACATTTAAGTCAAAATGATGGACCTATCTACTCTGAGAGAGAGACTATGAGAGGGAGGAACACAGGAATATTTCCTGATCAGAAATGTAGAAGTGTGTTAAAATCAGTCTCAGACAATGGACTCAAACACACACTGTTTCGGTAGTGACATGTGGGACACTTTTTTTTTACATAAAGTTTCATGATTTAAAAATAAAATTTAAAATATATATTTTTTTTAACTTCACTTTAAAAAAAAAAAAAAAAAAAAATCAAATATATTTGTAAAAACAACAGTGGAAAAAAATGCAAAATTTATTTCAATATCATTTTCACAAGTTGAAATTTAGGGGCTAGGGTTCAGGACAGCCACCTACCAACTGAAAGTACCCAATAAATTATGATTTTATATATATATATATATATATATATATATATATATATATACATACATATAATTAAGCTTACTGATATTTTAAATATTATTGTGGGATTCAATAGATAATAGAGGAATCTTAGTAAACATCTAAAATTTGAATACTTGAATGCTTTTTAAATGTGTTTTTTGGTTGTGGGACAGCAGTTTGCACCAATTCTGTAGAATCCATCCATCCATCCATCTGGAATTTAACAAATAACCCTAATCTGTGCCCTACATTGTTTCAGCAGTTTCATTTGATTTGTGTGTTTTTGGAGGGACTTTTATTTTGACATGTTTTGCCGTGTCGTTGTTTCCGACTCTCCCGTCATTCACACTTTCAAACATGGAGTCTATTTTCCACGAAAAAGTAAGAATCGCTTTTTAGCGAAATATATTTATGAATTATATTTATATTTCCCGCAAGTGCTTCACCCGACAAATAAGAGATTTGTCCGTGTATCCTCTTATTCTCAGACGAACGAGCTCAGACGGGTTTATATGAAGCGTTTATGGACTTTTATCGACTGTCAACGATCCGAAATGGGCTATTTGTTTACTGTCAGTGTGTCGCTTTCATTATTCTCACATCTCTGATCATCGCATTTGAAGCTAATGGCGCGGATTATGTTTCTATAAACATCACAGTAACTACCTTTACAAGCATTTACCACGGTACTTTATTATACACCGTTACCGTAGTTCTGAATAAATATCACGCGACTAATGCTGTTCTCCAGTGTGATTCTGAGAATATCATCTTACTATATTTGTTTAATTTAACTACAGTAAACGCATAATCGATTGTTATGGAATGAGCCCTCAGTGGTTTTCATTTATAGTCACAGTTTCACTCAGTGGTGTAGTCTAGTTTTTTCCCTCCCAGCCTCATGTGCACCCATCCCAGAGTGACCGCCACACTCACTAATGCATGTAGTATGCATCTGATCTAGGCTACATGTAATTGAGAGTATTCCGAAAGACTGCTTATGTGTGTGTTATCAACATGTCAATTTATATAAGCAACACAAGACTTTAACAGCCAGTGACATTGACAGCTGGAGAGACTCTGGACTGATTTTCTACAGTTTAGTGTCAATCACCATCTAACTCAGCCAGTTAAGATCTACATTAGCCTTAGATGTTAAATGAATATGATGCCTGGAGCATAGGTTTTTTCAGCTGGCAAGTTTCATTGCACATTTAAGAGTGCAAGTTGCAACTATTATTACACTCTAAAAACTGCTGGGTTAAAAACAACCCAAGTTGGGTTGAAAATGGACAAACTCAGCAACTGGGTTGTTTTGACCCAGTGGTTGGGTTAAACCACTTGCCCAACCAGCTGGGTAGTTTTATTTAACTCAACTATTGTTTAATAATTACTGTATTGCTTGCTTAAAATGAACTCAAAATATGTTGGAAATTAACATTTATTAATATTAATTATAATAATGAAACAATAAACATTTATTAAATTGTTTATAAATAAATGTTCACCTTTTGATTATTATTGTTGCCTCTAGTAATTATGTGTCTGATTTTTAATTTCAAACCTATTTTGGGTTCATTTTAAGCTATCCATATAGTAATTTTTTAACAATAGTTGGGTTAAATAAAACTACCCAGCAGGTTTGGCAAACATTTAACCCTAACTGCTGGGTTTGTCCATTTTCAACCCAACTTGGGTTGTTTTTAACCCAGCATTGTTTTAGAGTACAGGAATGGAAAGATGAGGCTTATCAGTATGTCACAATATCACCCCGTTTGGACTTTGTTTTCTGTTTTGCACCATTTCCTGCCAGTCTGTCATCATAGTGATGCATTTCAATTCACTAACTTGCAATGCGATTGAATATCAGTTATTTTGGATATACTGTATATCAGGTACAGTACATGGCAAATTTTCTCAAGAAAAAAAAAATCTCTCAACTAATGCTGTAAAATATACATGGGAATCAGTTGGTACATTAATATTGAAGGTTAAAATGAACTGATTTGTATACAAACGTAAATTACACTCAAGGACATTTTTATAATAATAAGGTAATAATAGGCCTTCTAACTTTAAAATTATTTCTACTCCAATTCGTTTTTTGAAATATAGACATTTAAATGGTGGCTGTCAACTTGACGTATTTATTCAAACATGCATTATATAGGCTATTGAAGAACAATAAAATTGTAATTAATATGTTATATGGTGCATATATTTAGCTAAATGCTCCTCTCTAGAGTTCATTTTTCTAGCTGACTAACAAGTTTATGGTCACTGAATATGTGTGTTCTGCCTAAATGTGACGTTACGTGACATTGTTTACTGTTATTAACGTCTTTCCGCGGTTTAAACACTGATTAAGGGATTACACAAGACATGATACAGATTTCGTTAAGTTGTACTATCTTTTAACATACCTTAAGATGTTCATTCATGTTTATTTTGCGCTGTAACTGGTATTAAAACGGAGGAGAGGATCAGTTCACGCGCGCTTCACGCTGCCACTTCTCTTGAACTACAGTGATCTCTCACTACACATTGAAGAGCGCCAAAGCAGTATTTGTTTTTTGTTTTTTTTATTTTGAAGTAAAATGGGCAGAATTTGAAATATGAGACTTTGTTTCATGTCAAAAGCAACAAACCACAAAGTTTATTGTGATTTATTGGATGTTACGTATCCTTGTGCTTTTTTAAGTGGGTATACGGAAATCCTTGAACTTTCCTAGTGGGTATACGGCGTATACCTGCGTATCACGTAGACTACACCACTGGTTTCACTGTAAGATCAATATCTGAAATAACTCTGGTTAACACTGTAAATGAGTCACAGTAATCAGGGTTTATTAATCTGGGGCCACAGAGGAGCGCTGGGGGTCCGTGGGAAAGTTTAGAGAAAAACAGTGTAAAAAATCTAATTTAATTAATTTAATTTAATAAAACATTACTTAAATAAAATAAAATATTTATTTAAATAATAAATTAATATATTAGATTAAAATAAATTGTTAAAAATGTTATTTAATAAACTATAAAACATTTAATAATTAAAAAAACGATTTAAATAAATAAAATAATAAATTTGTATATTTGATTAAAATAAATCAATTTTGATTTAAATTGAAAATGATTTGATGAAACGAAATAAATAAAACTTGTTTAAAATAAATAAAAAAGGAAATGTGTATAAATAAAATATTACATGAAGTAAATAAATAAATTGGTTAAAGTATTTTTAAATAAATAATAAATGATTGCATTTGATAAAATAATAAAATAAATTCAATTTTATTTAAATTATAATAATTACATTTAATAAAACTAAAAAAATAAATAAACTTGATTAAAATAAAAAAGGAAAACTAAGGTATAAATAAAAATAAGATTAAATAAATAAATTGATTATTTTTTAATTATTTCTTAAAATAAATAAATTAGTACATTTAATTGAAATAAAATAAAATGAATACAGTTTGATTTAAATTATTACGTTTGATAAAAGTAAAAAAAATAAAATAAAACCTCATTAAAATAAATAAAAAGGAAAATTATAAATAATTATTTATTATTTAGTGTTTAAATAAAAATAAGATAAAACTAAGTAAATAAATAAATACATTGATTTCAAAAATGATGTAAATAAGCAATAAATTAATGTGTTTAAAATAATTTGATAAAAATAAATAAAAAAACGCATCTAACTTCAGTACTACAGTAAGTAGAAAAACACTGAAAATATACTGATATAATAACTAAAATTTGATTTAAATAAACAATAAATCAATGCATTTTTATTAATAAATAAAATAAAATAAAATGTATATAATTAAATAAAAATGATACAGATAAATAAATAAATACAGCTTCATTAAAATAAATTAAAATAACAAAAGGAGTGTAAAATGTAAACAAAAATACAATATTAAAAATAAGATTAAACTAAATAAAATAAAAAGTTTACTAAATAAAAGATTAAACAACATGAAATTTGATTTAAATAAATAAATAAATAATCAATTAATACATTTGATTAAAATAATTTGCTAAAAGTAAAATAAAACCTAGAGTCAGTATAAAAACCCCTGCAATGATGTAATAGAAAGTAAATGTTTTACAAATGTATAATATTAATTTTTTCACAGTATTAATTGGGTATTTATATATGAAAATATATAGCTGCCATTTAAATTTGAGGATGGGGTCACTCGCATGAGGATGATCATATTTGGGGTCTGTGGCATGTATAGACATTGTCATCGGATGCGTTGACGTGTTTGTGTGTGTTTTCAGCAAGAGGGCTCTCTGTGTGCACAGCACTGCTTGAACAACCTCCTGCAGGGCGAGTACTTCAGTCCGGTGGAGCTGTCGTCCATCGCGCACCAGCTGGACGAGGAGGAGCGCATGCGCATGGCTGAGGGAGGCGTCCAGACGGAGGAGTACAGGACCTTCCTGCAGGTGCGCTGGCCCGCACACGCCTCAGTTCACTGCTCAAGTGTCACTGATATACCCATAATACCTTTGTGTTCTGCCATCTTTAGCAACCGTCGGGAAACATGGATGACAGCGGCTTCTTTTCCATTCAAGTGAGTCACATCTGAGGCACAATACTGCAGTTCCTGCGCTCTTAATTTAAAATAAAGGCTTTATTGGCATTGATGGTTCCATGAAGGATGTTTATCCTCATTTGAATCTTTTTTAATTCCACAAAAGATTCTTTATGGTGTAAGAATGGTGCTTTAGATTATTAAAATGTTCTTCACACTTAGAAAAAATGATTATTTTAAGAATTGGTCATTACAAGGGAACTGAAAATGGTTCTTCTATGGCATCGCTGTGAAACCCCCTTTAGGAAGCTTTATTTTAAGAGTGTTGTAGTTCAAATCACGTCCCACTCTTTCTTAATTCATGTTCTTGGTCTTCTTGTGCATGATTGTCTAAAAACACGTTTGTCTTCATAATCTTTTAGAGCTGCACGATTCTGGATAAACTGAGAATCACAATTCTTTTGTTTGTTTCTTTTGTTGTTTAAAATAGGGATCACGATTCTCAATAGAGAACTGAACAAAATAACGTAATTTTACTAGAAGTTCTGACAAAATGTTATTTGCTGCAGTCTATTTATAAAAATATTTAATTTTATAAAATTAGTGTAATTAATGATTCAATGACTCGCTCATAAAGACTTTACTTGCTTTATTACTGGATCAATCAGCGTTTTTAAACGAATCTCTTGAATGAATGATTCAATGACTCACTCATAAAGACTTCACTTGCTTTATTACTGAATGAATCACTGTTTTTAAATGAATCTCTTTGAATTAATGATTCAGTGACTCACTCATAAAGACTTCACTTGCTTCATTACTGAATGAATCACTGTTTTTGAACAAATCTTTTGAATGAATGCTTTAATACTCACTCATAAAGACTTCACTTGCTTTATTACTGAATGATTCAGCGTTTTTGAACAAATCTTTTGAATGAATGCTTTAATAACTCACTCATAAAGACTTCACTTGCTTTATTACTGGATAAATCACTGTTTTTAAATGAATCTCTTTGAGTTAATGATTTAATAACTCACTCATAAAGACTTCACTTGCTTTATTACTGAATGAATCAGCGTTTTTGAACAAATCTTGAATTAATGATTCAATGACTCGCTCATAAAGACTTCACTTGCTTTATTACTGGATGAATCAGCGTTTTTAAATGAATCTCTTTGAATGAATGATTCAATGACTCACTCATAAAGAGTTCACTTGCTTTATTACTGAATGAATCAGCGTTTTTGAACAAATCTTGAATTAATGATTCAATGACTCGCTCATAAAGAGTTCACTTGCTTAATTACTGGATGAATCAGCGTTTTTACATGAATCTCTTTGAATGAATGATTCAATGACTCACTCATAAAGAGTTCACTTGCTTTATTACTGAATGAATCAGCGTTTTTGAACAAATCTTGAATTAATGATTCAATGACTCACTCATAAAGAGTTCACTTGCTTTATTACTGAATGAATCAGCGTTTTTGAACAAATCTTGAATTAATGATTCAATGACTCGCTCATAAAGACTTCACTTGCTTTATTACTGGATGAATCAGCGTTTTTAAATGAATCTCTTTGAATGAATGATTCAATGACTCACTCATAAAGAGTTCACTTGCTTTATTACTGAATGAATCAGCGTTTTTGAACAAATCTTGAATTAATGATTCAATGACTCGCTCATAAAGAGTTCACTTGCTTAATTACTGGATGAATCAGCGTTTTTACATGAATCTCTTTGAATGAATGATTCAATGACTCACTCATAAAGAGTTCACTTGCTTTATTACTGAATGAATCAGCGTTTTTGAACAAATCTTGAATTAATGATTCAATGACTCACTCATAAAGAGTTCACTTGCTTTATTACTGAATGAATCAGCGTTTTTGAACAAATCTTGAATTAATGATTCAATGACTCGCTCATAAAGGTTCACTTGCTTAATTACTGGATGAATCAGTGTTTTTAAATGAATCTCTTTGAATGAATGATTCAATGACTCACTCATAAAGAGTTCACTTGCTTTATTACTGAATGAATCAGCGTTTTTGAACAAATCTTGAATTAATGATTCAATGACTCGCTCATAAAGAGTTCACTTGCTTTATTACTGAATGAATCAGTGTTTTTAAACAAATCTCTTGAATGAATGATTCAATGACTCACTCATAAAGAGTTCACTTGCTTAATTACTGGATGAATCAGCGTTTTTAAACGAATTTCTTGAATGAATGAATGAATGATTTGATGACATATACATTATTTTAACAGTCACTTGTCGCCACTTACTGGTTGAACAATGTAATTGAAGCGTCAAATTACTTTCAAAAGGTGATTTACTCTATGTTGATCACTGTTGTGGACATCAGTGTTTATATCCAAACTTTTATCCCAGTACTTCTGTGATAATTTGAATTATTGTTACACAGAAATAAAGACTGTTTGTGTTTCATACAAATTCATGACAACGGCTCTCTCTGGATCAGCGGCAGCACCAACACAGATCTGAATGTTCCCTGTATCATACTTGTCAAGGTTTAATAAATTGGCGAATCGTTGTCATTTAGGAATAAGATTACATGAGTATTTGAATCGAGATTGTGATCTTTTAACGTATAATCATGCAGCTCTATAATCTTTCATCGCTTTCCTTTTCATTGTGCATCTTCAGTCCCTCTCGTTTTACACGTAGACACACTTTCACATTCTTCACAGAGAAAATCACATCCCGCTGTCCCTGTTTGACTGTTTCAGACGTCACATGTTTTCTGCCGCAGTGAGTAGAGATGCGCTGTGTTTTGCAGGTGATCAGTAACGCGCTGGGGGTTTGGGGTTTGGAGATCATTCTGTTCAACAGCAGAGAGTACCAGCAGCTACGGATTGATCCCATGTAAGCCTTTCTGACAGCTTCAGTATCCGTCCTGTTACCTGCTGTATGACGTTCATCCTCTTCATGTTTGCTTTCAGACACGAGAAGGCCTTTATATGTAACTATAAGGAGCACTGGTTTACAGTGCGTAAGCTAGGACAGCAGGTATGTGTTTTGCATTGACTACGTTTGCATGTGCACCAATAATGTGACTATTTCCAATCAGAGTAAGGACTTAATTGCCGTTAAAAGTTTACATAACACAAGCAAACCCTTTCACTCTCGTTTACATGCCATTTTCATTATTCTAATTATAAGAATTGTAGTTATTTTTACTGCATTATTCACATATGCACAGCACAAATGATGAACTCACACAGTGCGTGTGTTGCTGGTCAAGCTCTTCCAGCGTGCATGGATTTGTTTGCTGGTTCTTTCGTATTTATCTTTCGTGACGCACTAAAAAATGTATCCATTTCGATGTTTTTGACCATCAATATACTGCATTATATTCATGTCACACAACGTTGTTAACATGAAATCAGTTTCTTCAGCAGCCCAAAAAAAGGTCAGACTGGAAAATTATGGTTGCTACGATTATGATCTTAAAGGCACACTATGTAGATTTTCGCCACTAGAGGTCGCTTATTCAAAACAAAGGCGTAGCTTGATGACGCCTTGATTTCGTGGAATCATGGGATGTGTTGTCTTCACGTCTACAGCCGGTGGAAAAGAATCCGACGGGACTCGGGTAGAAATCATGCTCATGGATGAGATTATTAACGAGTGATGTTGAAGCTAATCGAGGCCGCTGGAGCGATTGCTAATGAGAGACGAGCGCGACACACGACTCGAGAGCAGCGGGACTTTTATTATGCCGCAGCCGCGATTCTTCCGGTCAACCGTATGTGGGGTAAAGCAGCGCTGTTTATCATATTAGATACATTTGTGTGTTGAAAGTTGTTATAATGCGTTCACTCGGCAGCTGCTGTGAGACACTTGTTGCACACTGCAGTAAGATAGATCGATATTAGTCATGGTAAAACACGGTACTCGCGGTAAATCAAGAAAATGAGATTTAAACAATAAGACTGACTGTGTTGAGCAATATAACATGATTGATTTTCTGTCGATGAATGTATCCAAACAGTTGCTCACCTGTCTAATAAAACACATAATATATTAAAGCATCTTTGGTGTTTCCATGGTTTCTACAAAATAAAACCGGGAAATCGAGGGTAACGCGGGTATGATGTCATTGATAAGCACGGTCCGTGTCCTGGTTAAAAGTGCTTATTTCTCTGGATTTAAACATTCTTGGAAACATCTGGGATAATGTAAGTACACAAGTCAACAAAATATATAACACTGTTCTAGTGGTTTTTGGATATTTTAATCTAAAAATCTTACATATTGTGCCTTTAAAGGGATAGTCCACCTAAAAATGAAAGTTCTCTCATCATTTACTCCCCCTCATGCCATTCCCAATGTATACGACTTTCTTTCTTCAGATAAACACAAACAAGTGTGAGTCTATGGGCCCTATTTTAATGATCTTTAATGAGCGCATGGTCTGAAGCGTAGGTGCACTTACGGAGTGTCTGAATCCTCTTTTGCTAGTTTAACGACTGAAAAAATTGTCGGCGCGCCAGGCGCATGGTCCAAAAGGGCTGTTCCTAGTCTCTTAATGACTCATGGGTGTGTTTTGGGTGTAACGTGCAATAATCCTCATCTTCCATTCCCTTTAAAAGCCAGTTGCCCTTGCACCATGGTGGGTTTGCTATTTACATGGCGGAATTTGCATGTGGAAAGACTGAAAGCTTCTCTAGTGAGGAATCCTTTTATTTTTAATATTTAAAATGTTTGTGTGTTGCTGCACATCCCTGTGTGTGTAACAAGCAGAGTGTATGCACGTTGTACACCCGCCTATAGGCACATATTACTAACACGCTCTTTAAATAACACAAAAGTACTGCTCCATTGACTTTAGACCAGGTTTTTGTTGGTCAGTCGCGCAGTCATTTTCAGTTTCCTCAAAATAGCAACACGCCAACAGTGCACCTGAACACACCTCATTTTCAGACCAGCATGCCCATGGGCGAACTAATGTGTGCAAATGCATTTGCTATTTAAACAACATGGCGCTGGCCGTGAAAATGATAACTGTCGGGCTGAAACTAGCAAAAAAACAATTGCGGCGGGTGTATGATAGGGCTCTATATAATGCAAGTGATTGGCTACCGCTCATTTGACACTTGAAAAATTACACACACAGTAATCCATACGACCCCAGTGGATGAGTCGATGGCTTCAGAAGACATAGATTCATCCACTGGGGTCGTTTGGATTACTGTCACAATCACCGTATGTGTCTTAAAGTGTCAAATGAGCGGCAGCTGTGTGAGATGATCAGTTGAGATGATGTCGAGTTTACCAGCCTGTTTCTCTCTCTGTTAATCTAGTGGTTTAATCTGAACTCGCTGTTGACCGGACCAGAGCTCATATCAGACACGTACTTAGCCCTTTTCTTAGCACAGCTACAGCAAGAAGGTAAAACTCTTACATGACCATGTATCACATGAGCTCTTATCGTGGTGCGTCCACATGTGTAATGCCTAGAAATTGAGTTCAGCTGAACTTCTCTGCAGGTTATTCTATATTTGTGATCCGGGGAAACCTGCCAGATTGTGAAGCCGATCAGATTTTGCGGATCATGCGAGTGGAGCAACAGCAGCGGCCGAAGCTGATCGGAGAGGACGAGGCCCAGAGGTGCGCTGACTCTCGTCACATGACATATAGAGCAAGACACGTCCATCTTCACCCTCCTGTTGTGTGTGACCCACATTCCATTTTTAAACACTCTAAATTATTTATTTCTCATTGGTGATGAATGTGCAGGACACACAGATGTGTAAACGCTGTACAGATTTAGGTGACAATTTGATCATATTGACCCCCATTGGTTTTCATGCAATTCGCCAAAAAACAACACTTTGAAAAACACGTCTCTTTGCCCCGCCCTCAATCACTGTAGTTGTATCTGAGACTGGAAGAGTTTGGTTCGTGTTGTTCATGTCGAGAAGACGCTGTTTTCTGTAAATCCACTTTGATGAGATTGATACGGTAAAACTGACACCATCATTACTGTTCATATCACTGTGAATCAGGTGCTGAGATTCAGATATGATAATTTGGTTTCTGACCAATCACAACAGACTGGGCCATCTGACCAATCAGAGCAGAGCAGGCTCTCAGAAAGGCGGGGTTTAGAGAGACTGAATCCTTGATCGAACCGTTTCGGACACTGTGAGAAAAGAGCTGATGCTGATTATTATGAGAAAATTAAAGGATTTGTTCACTTCAGAATTAAAATGTCCTGATAATTTACTCACCCCCATGTCATCCAGGATGTTCATGTCTTTCTTTCTTCAGTCGAAAAGAAAATTTTGAGGAAAACATTCTAGGATTTTTCTCCATACTGGGGTTCAGCGGGTTGAATAAGGGTCTTGTCTAGCAAAACGATTGGTCATTTTCTAAATAAAATAACAATTTATATACTTTTTAACCACAAATGCTCGTCTTGCACTGCTCCACGCATTACGTAATCACGTTGGAAAGGTCACGCGTGACGTAGGCGGAAGTACCGCGGTAGGGTGAAAAACTTTTTTTTTGATTTTCTCCTCCAACTTCAAAATCGTCCGACATCGTTGTTTTACCTTTTTTTTGTAAAGGCCGTTTGACTTAGTCTTTGCACGTTCGCTTTGTAAACACTGGATCGGTACACGCGTGACGTAGGCGATTTTGAAGTTGGAGGAGAAAATGAGATGGAGTTTTTCACCCTACCGCGGTACTTCCGCCTACGTCATGCGTGACCTTTCCAACGTGATTACGTAATGCGTGGAGCAGTGCAAGACAAGCATTTGTGGTTAAAAAGTATATACTTTTTTTTTTTAGAAAATGTCCGATGGTTTCTCTAGATAAGACTCTTATTCCTCTGGGATCGTGTAGAGCTCTTTGAAGCTGCACTGAAACTGACATTTGGACCTTCAACCCGTTGAACCCCAGTGAAGTCCACTATATGGAGAAAAATCCTGGAATGTTTTCCTCAAAAACCTTCATTTCTTTTCGACTGAAGAAAAAAAAGACACAAACATCTTGGATGACATGGGGCTGAGTAAATTATCAGGAAATTTTAATTCTGAAGTGAAATGCCTAGCCGTGGATTACACTGCCATCTATGGTCGTCTGTCAGTGATGTCTGCACGTTGAGTTTGTGCATCTCTGATGAGTGTGTGCTGTTGATCAGGATGTCGGTGCAGCCGGTGTCAGAGACACCAGCCCCCGGGGATGAAGTGCCGCTGGATGAGGATGAGGAGGAGCTGAGGAAGGCTCTGGCTCTCAGCAGACAGCACATGGAGGTGGAGGACGAGGAGGCCGACCTACGCAGAGCCATTCAGCTCAGCATGCAGGGTGAGAAACACACGCCGTTTGTAACACGTCTTTACATAGAGGATGATGTTGAAGAGTGATACTCCTATGAGAGAAGTCTAAAAGACTTTGGATTATAAGTGAGTGTGAAAGTGCTCATGCTTCTGGAGCTTCAGGCTGAAAACGTGACATTAATGAGAGTGTTTCTTGTAATTGGTGTCGCTTCTTTCAGTGAATTCAGTGATTCATTCAATAATCTATGCAAATGGTTCAGCCAATTAAAATAACTGTAGAGCCCTTTATGATCTGATTCCTTAAATCAAACTGAGTGAAGTTTGCTGCTGAGGTCAAAGAGGGAAAGCTTTAAGGGTGCCGAATTTGATTCATCCCAGTGAGTCAAATTCTTTGAATATGTTCACTAAAAAGATTGATTCCTTTTATTATGACAGTGATTCATTGAATCGTTAACTCAAACTGACCTTGTCTGGAGTTATTTTTATGCTTTATTGGCATTGACATGCCTACAATCTGCTGGTCAAGCTGTAGAACAAAGACAGTGATGTTAGATCGAATCTCTACACCAGGAATATTGGATTCAGTCTCTTTACCAGAAGCGTCATATCTATTTTGTCTGGTGTTGAAAGCCAGTCCACAGAGTCTTGTCTGATAACAAAAGCTGTATTAACTTAGGACGTGTTCACAGTTGTAGTTCGGTTTTCTTGGTTCTTTTGGTTCGAACCAAAAACAAAAATGATATATTTAGTTGTGATTCACTTAGCATTCGCACCAGAGTTCATTTTATTCCAACCAAACTTGCCAAGTCTGATCACAGCTTTAAAGTCTCCTGTCAGTCTGAGAGGTTGACAGAGGAAGCCAAGGAAGAGCAGAAACCTAGAGACGTGACGTGATTTAAATAGATTTTCCATTTTCGTTTTAATTTCAGTTAAAGTTTTAGTAGTTTTGTTGTGGGTTTTTGCCATTTTTAGGGCCCGAGCACCGATGGTGTGAGGACCCTATTGTAATTGCTCAGTCAATTATTCTAATTCTCCGAAATGAATCGCATTTTTGAGGGCCTAAACATGCTCGAAAACTCATAAAACTTAAGTCACAAGTGGTGAAAATTTACATCTGATATGGGTTTCAGAATTAGGTGTAGCAAAATGGCTCGATAGCGCCACCTACAAAATTTCAATTAAGTGCCTTTCACGCTACGTTCATGTACAGGTATGAAATTCGGTAGACACATCTAACAACCAAGTACCTACAAAAATGTCCCTGGGTGCAAAATCTGTAAACCCAACAGGAAGTGAGATTTTTTTGAATTTTCTCTGCAAAATATTTGCAGTTTTTTCCATTTCCAGACGTTGTACTTTAACGAACTCCTCCTAGAGCTTTAATCAGATCAACATCATATTTGGTCAGTCTAATCTAAAGGCCTTTGAGACGTTAAATTGCGAAGATCTAGAGTTTTCTCTGAAGGGCGTGTCCGTGGCGGCCTGACAAATTTCGATGTTTCGCCAATGAAACAGGAAGTTGTTGTAACTCAGGCATGCAGTGTCCGTTCTGCCCCAAACTTCATGTGTTTTATTAGAGTCCAGGCCTGAAGACATCTACATGACAATAATCAGTTACAGTCATAGCGCCACCTGCTGGCAACAGGAAATGACATGTTTTACACTGTGATTAACTCCTCGTAGAGATTTAACCAGATCAACATCATATTTGGTCAGTCTAATCTTAAGGCCTTCGCGATGTTAACTTGCAAAAGTCTTGAGTTTTTGCTGAAGGGCGTGTCCGTGGCGGCCGTTTCGCCATGAAAGATGAAGTTGTTGTAACTCAGGCATAAAGTGTCCGATCTGCTCCAAACTTCACATGTGTGATAATAGTCCTGGCCTGAAGATCTACTTGGCAATATTCAGTAATAGTCAAAGCACCACCTGTTGGCAACAGGAACTGTGGTGCATCAAAATGACATATTTCTCCTCTATCTGCTTAAATGAATATCGCCCACTGTTCAGTTTTCCTAAGGCCTCCGGGTAGCGGTAAGCCCGGGTGCGAGGGCCCTTTCAGCTTTAATTATAAGTTGTCTTTTTAAATGTCTCTATCATTTTTATTTCAGTTTTAGCTTAGTCTTTTTAGTACGTCAAGTTAAACGAAATGGAAATAGCTGAAAATAAGCTTTATAGTTGACGTTTATTTTATTTCAAGTAACATTTTTTTAATTTGTTTCAGGGAGTTGCGCTCATCTTTTCTTCCTTATTGTGCTGTATAAAACAAATGTAGGGCGGGGCTTGATTTTGTCCGTGTGGAATTGATTGGATGGTTGTGGTTTGCTGTTGGTGGATCTCATGTGAGTGACAGGTTGCCCCGCCCTCATTCTGATTCAAGATTACGAGACATGAATTTAAAACAGTAATGATGTGCACTTATAAATCGTTCATAATTAACACTGCAATATTCCATTTTTGATTTCATGGTGACTTTAATGGATGTAGGCAGCAGTGATCCCTCAAGCCCCAGCGCAGTTGTGACGGCCGGCTCGTCTCACGAATCAGGAAGCAGCGAGAAGGAGACGCTCACCGCAGAGGAGCTGCGCAAGAGGAGACAGGCCTACTTCGACAGGTGAGCGCGACTGCGGCACACTCATGATACTGTGATCGCTCATGTTCAATCAGAGTAAGTGATGATCGTCTGATCTTCTCACAGGCAGCAACAGGCTCACGACAGCAGCACCGCCGGTAAGTCATTCTGTCTTTCTGCTTTCAGTCCTCCTTATTATAGAAACAGACATCTGATGTGGAGAAATCCTTCTGCTTTATAAATCTTTGAAACAACTGAGCTCATTACTAGCTTCTGTCTGCTATTAATGCCACCAGATGAATGTCTCAGGTCATGTGAGCGAGTGCTGCTGTGGGTTCCTAGATCCAGAACTGTCTTAAGAACTAGTTTATCCAACTAGCTGTTTAGCCAAGGGGTAATCAGTCACTGTGTCTGAGACGGTTGGATACAGGATTCAGTCTCGCCTTTCTGAGATATATATTAGGGAAGTATTCGATTTCAGATGCGGCGACAGTCTTAACATAGTGGCTACATTTACGCAACTGGCGAAGGTTGAGAAGGAAAACGAGATAACTAACTTGTAAGACTAGTCTAAGCTGTTTATGCAGTGGCCACAGGATCTACACTCAGCAGATGTTCTTGTTTTGCTGTGTGTCATTGGCAGGCGAAGTGAAGGACAGCGGGACCAAACCCAACCAGTGACCATCCAGCGGCGATGTTGACAGCGCCGGACGCTCTGAACGCCACCCGATGGGAATCACGTCTCTGGGACTCCAGTTGGGTCCTGCTGTGTTAATAAAGGGACATTCGTTTAGCTTCTCTTGACCTATTTAAGTTGAATGAGGTCAAAGGGAAGCTTTTACCCCGGTACATTCCTCTTCCTCAGACTGAGAGCGAGACGCCCGCGTCAGGAGGAAGCTGTTGGGATCACTTGTGCATTCTGGGACCATTCGGCTTTATTGGGTTACTGGATCTCTTTCCTCTTTTCCTCTGTGGACTGTAGTGAATTACCGTTTACTGTCACAGGTGAGCGGCGTCTTCGCCGGCGTGTGACACGTGCCCATATCTATGATTCATTCGCTTGTGAAGGTCGACTCTCACACGCACTTGGTAGAGAGCACAGTGTGCGTGACGGCAGATGGTTGACCAGTGAGTTCCAGTGCAGTCAGTGATGAAATGACGTCCATCAGTGCTCACGTGTGCACCAATCATCACACAGATTCAGACCTTCACTTGTTTTAGACATTTATCAGTCGTCCCTCACTAGTTTGCAGGCAGCAGCTCTTCTGGTTCTGTTTCCAAATTCGTCTCACAGTCAGCAATAGTTTTTAAGTGATTGATTATTCTTGCACTTCTATATACACTTTTTGTTTCTTAAATAAAAATATTTGTTTTCCCCTCGAGTGGTTTTCCTTTGTTCCTTCTCTCTGGATTATTTGCATTCTGTGAGTCGCTTGAAGATGTCAGATGTTCCTCCAGCATTTAGTTTCATTCACGATGGCTGATGACTAGCAGTCGCACAAATCTTTGTACTTTGTCAAAATTGTTCTCAGAGCGTCCAGTCAAAAACATCAAGTCAAAGTGAAATCCGAAATGTTCCAACATTTAATCATATTGAATTAAACAAAAATCAACAACAGAAGAGATTTTCTCAGTGAAGCATCTTCGTCAAGCAGTGAAACAAATGAATTCAGGTAAATGGATCTTTCCTGCAGTTTGGTGGATTTTGTACTGAGCCAGTTTGTTGGGGAAAAAAATTAAAATTCAATTATTTTTCAGGCTTGTCGGAGGGTGAACATCTCTGTCTACCAGTAAACACACTGGTCAAGCTCAGGTTAGTATAACCTAATCATCCTGACCAAATATTTCACATACTATGACATTTGTCCACCATGTTACATGACATTTTTACAATACAATGTGTAACATATCATATCATATATGAAAATCTGACTTTTTCCATGTTTAAGTGCTATAATCGGGTGCATCTACCAACCTAGAAAACATGAAAAAGGACCTTTCTCTGCAAGCATGTGAAAAAATGAGCCGCTCAGATTTCGCTCCTCTTGTGACGTAGGAAGGGGATCTTACTATATTGTTACCACCCCTTAATCTGCACGTTTCCACCCACGGTGCCGCCATTTTGTTTTCACAATCAACAACGGTGTACCAGTTCTAACGCCATGGCAAAAGTTCGATCAAAGCATGCTAACTGTTCTGTCATTGGCTGCACAGACGAGCACTGAACACTATTTAGAGTCTCTTAGCTGTTTGGCAAACAGGTACACTATGTATAGTGGGCGTCCATACGGGTTTTGCACAAAAGATTAACATGACGGCACATGCTAGTGGATGAGTTGAATCAACTCCACAGCAACTACATAAATTTATCCACTAACCATTCAGAAACGTCCAGTTTCATTCTAAAAGTTGTAACTTCTTCCTGAGTCTCTCCATCAGTGTCGACTCCGGTTTGAATAATGTAAGGCTGAACACTTTTGTCATTTGTCTGCGTGAGATTCTCCAGCTTTGTTGTTGTTGAGCGACCGAAGCGTGAGCTGTTAAAGCTCCGTCCTCTTCTGGAAAGGGGGCCGGGAGCAGCAGCTCATTTGCATTTAAAGGGACACACACAAAAACGGCGTGTTTTTGCACCCAAAATTGACAAGCCCAAATTTGGCGCCCAAATTTGGCACCCAAATTTGACAAGCTATAAACAATGATCTGTGGGGTATTTTGAGCTGAAACTTCACAGACACATTCTGGAGACAACAGAGACTTATGTCTTGTAAAAGGGGCATAATAGGTCCCCTTTAAGCTAATGAAGATCTATACTAGCTAGGAAAGAACAACATGCTAGCAGATTAACATTTAGGAATAATTTTAATAGATGTATAAAATTGACAACAGGGTGGACATTATGTTTTATGCTATTAGATAAGTTTTCTAAAAATGAGGAAAAGACAGAGAAAGTTTATCACTGATACTTTGTTACTTAGAGTTGCTTTCCCTCCAAGAAAATGATGTCAAATCATGCAAATCATGTGATTTAGGGTGTATGCTTAGGATTTTAAAAGGCTAGTAACAGGGTGGACTGGCGTTTGAGGGACAAACTAATTTAATGGTTTCACACATACGTATCACAATAAATCGTATTTTATGTCAAAGTGAATAAATGAATGTAATAATCAAAATTGGTAATTTGGAAATATATAACCTTTATTTCAATGTGAAGTTAAGAAAACATGATTGGGGATGAGGGAATTTGCCTGTCAGGTGCTTCAAAAAGCTTTTTATATATATTAATCATTCTTAGGCACTAATCAATATGAATTTGTGTTAATTAGGGTACATCTATGCATGGAAAACCATGTGGCTGAAAGCTGATTAACATTTTATGTAAAATTTATGCAGTATCCTTTCATGGGGACATACAATCCACCAAACTGTAGGAATGACCTACATGTGATTTCTCATGACTATGTTAGACTGAAACTGATCCGCAGCTGATTTTATACACATTACATGGTTAAGTTTGACTGATTATCCACCATCTTCACATCCGAGTTGTGATTATGAATCAAACACACTTCGACGCTTCATGTGAACAAATGACGTAGTTGTGCAAAATAATCATTCTGTCATCCTTTACTCACCCTCTATGACTTTCTTTCTTCTGTGGAACATAAAAGAAGATATTTGAAGAACATTCAGTTGTTTTGTCCATGAAGGTCAGTAGGGGTCCAGTGTTGTTTTGTACACCATTGACTCTCATTGACTCCATTGGATGCCACTGACTCATTGTATGGACAAGAACTTTTGTGTTCCACAGAAGAAAGAAAGTCATACAGGTTTGGAACGACATGAATGGCGAGTAAATGATGACACACAGTTCATTTTTGGGTGAACGATCCCTTTAAGTTGTTGTGATCTGAAAAATATGTAGATATGAAATTGTCGTGAGTTCCCTACAATCATTCTTAATGAAGTACTTACTCCAGATGTCATCAAAACTCAAACTTAAGTCAGAAGAACCTGGCGATGTGACGTCATTGATCTGTTTCAGTCTTTAGACTGGAAATTGTTTGATTGTTAATAGATAATCTCTAATGCACACTGAACTTTGTCTCTGCAAACAGTCAGAACATAACAGACAACACAAGATCTTCCTCTGCGGTCTGTCGGTGAGTATAAATGTTATTTTACGTGTGTATTTATAGTTATTTTCAGATGTTCAGATGTTTTGCCACCATGTTTGGTGCTTTTAGTACTTCCATTAGTACAGAATGGTTTCGAAAACAGATTATTATTTTGTAGTTTATATTGTGAGCGTTGTTATAAACAAAAGCATGCACAGCTAACAGTAATAATGTTTCAGTATGTATTTAAGTGGGTCTTCTTGTGTCTGCATTGCTTATTAAATCTCAATATAATCAGCTGTTTTCTATATTATATATCTTCAGGTCAAGGGATTTTTGAGAAACAAGGTTATAAAATGGAGTTAAAAGTGCTGTTCACCCTCATTTATTCGTCTGGCTTTCTGGGCGTTCTGAAAAGTCAAGAGCCCAAAACTCCTGACGTCACTGATCTGGCCTTTAAAAATATTGACTTTGCCATGAACCTCTATCGCAAGATATCAAGTTATCATGACAAAAACGTCTTTTTCTCACCGCTGAGTGTTTCCACGTCTTTTGCCACGCTCTTACTGGCTACCAAGGGCTCGACACGCAGTCAGATCTTGAAGGGACTGAATTTGGACTCTCTAGATGGAAACGGAGATGCTTTGCTCGTCCCAAGGCTCTTTGAGCAGCTGCAGAAGAACATCTCGCAGGACAGAAAACTGCAGATAGAGCAGGGCACTGCGCTCTTTGTAGATGAGCAATTTCAAGTCGAGAGCATCTTCAGCGATCAGATCAAGATGTTCTTTGGTGCTGATGTGAACAATGTGGATTTCAGCAAGGCCGAGCTCAGCAAGAGCATCGTCAATGAGTATGTGAGCAGAAAGACAGGCAATAAAGTGAATGAAATGGTGACGAGTATCGAACCGCTAACAAAGATGATGCTCCTCAACACCATTTTCTATAAGGGTGAGTTTCTCTGCACATGCACTGCAAAAACAAAGTTTCTCTTTTTCAGTACAAATATATAAACATTCTTAAATGAAGATACATTTACTGGAGAAGCAAAATGACAAAGTATAGTGTTGTTTTCTGAAAAAGTTTTTGCTTAAAACAAATATCTGTCAGTGGGGTCAGAAATATAAACTTAAAGGGAAAACGTCTCCGTTACGTTCTTTGCACAGACAACACGTGTTGCAATAGAGGTCAAGGTTGTAAAATCTAAGTGTTCTGACAAGACAAACCTGCAATCGACATTCCTTTTGCCCAACATTTCTTTTTCCTAGTAGAATGCATGGACTCCTAAAGGAGTTGTTAGAAGCACGCTAAAGCTATAGCTTCTACAATCCAATGAGAAAAACACTGCTTCGAGACTAGCAGCCCTTTACGGTGACCACATAAGCTCGCAAAGCGCGAACAGGGCATAAAAGATGCAACCTCCTGAGGGGCAAACGTCTGCAGTGTTATAACTTGCGCCCTGAATGATGTAGACAGCACTTTGGGCACATAACCGTGTCTGTGCATCAGCCTGACCATACAGTCATTCCTACCAAACTCCAAACAAGCAGTGCTCGTAGACAGTGCTTGCAGGTCTCCTACTCTTTTACCACACACCAAAGCGAGTAAAAGTGGCACCTTGAGAGAGAGCACCTTTAACTGCACTATATGCAGAGGTTCAAAAGGTGGCTCGGAAAGTGCACTAAGCACTAGAGACAAATCCCAGACAGGAACCCAGTTAGGGCGAGAAGAGTCCGACTTCCCCGCTCCCCTTAGAAACCTCGACACTAACACATGCCTTCCCACTGAGCAATGATTACTGTATGAATGGAAAGCTGAAATGGCAGCCACATACACCTTTAAAGTAGATGGCGTACACCCTTTATCCAGACAGTCTTGTAGAAAAGATAAAATGACAGACAGAGCACAACTCTCTGTGTCTTCATTTTTCATTCTACACCAAGACTCAAAAACCTTCCACATTACAGCATAGAGGCGCCTGGACGAAGGCACTCTTGCTTCTGCAGTCGTGTTCAAAATTCGCTGTGATATGGTCAGAGTCTGACCATCACACTGACCTACCAGACATATGCAAGTTCCACAGCTCTGGGCTGAGGTGCCATATGGTGCCCATCCATAGCAGGTCCATGTTTAACAGGAGATCTGTTAAAGGAACACTCCACTTTTTTTGAAAATAGGCTCATTTTCCAACTCCCCTAGAGTTAAACAGTTGAGTTTTACTGTTTTCGAATCCATTCAGCCGATCTCCGGGTCTGGCGGTACCACTTTTAGCATAGCTTAGCATAGTTTATTGAATCTGATTAGACCGTTAGCATCTCGCTCAAAAATGACCAAAGAGTTTCAATATTTTTCCTATTTAAAACTTGACTCTCTGTAGTGACATCGTGTACTAAGACCGACGGAAAATGAAAAGTTTCGATTTTCTAGGGCGATATGGCTCGGAACTATACTCTCATTCCGGCGTAATAATCAAGGAAATTTGCTGCCGTACCATGGGTGCAGCAGGCGCAATGATATTACGCAGCGTCTCTCACAAATGTCTCCATGGTTGCAAGGCACGCTCCCTGTGCAAGCAGGGGGTCACAAGCGCTGCGTAATATCATTGCTCTTGCTGCAGCCATGGTACAGCAGCAAAGTTTCTTGATTATTACGCCGGAATGAGAGTATAGTTCCTAGTCATATCGGCCTAGAAAATTGCAACTTTTCATTTTCCATCGGTCTTAGTACACAATGTAACTACAGAAGAGTCAAGTTTTAAATAGGAAAAATATTGAAACTCTTTGGTCATTTTTTAAGGAGATGCTAACGGTCTAATCAGATTCAATGAACTATGCTAAGCTATGCTAAAAGTGGTACCGCCAGACCCGGAGATCGGCTGAATGGATTCGAAAACGGTAAAACTCAACTGTTTAACTCTAGGGGAGTTGGAAAATGAGCCTATTTTCAAAAAAAGGGGAGTGTTCCTTTAACTCCGGCATGATCTTGATCAGGGGAAAAGCATATTTGTGCCCCTTCAGCCAGCAACCTCGTACACCCTGTTATCCCACTGGCGGGGCTCACTCATTTGATGCCATGAGCTGCAGGCTCCATTGGGTGCTGTGTGGGCCTTCCCAGTCGGGAGGGCGGAATAATTTTTGCCTTTTGGCTGGCGTGGCTCTTTTATCCAGTGCTGTGAGATGCAGGCTCCCATCAAATATGCATAGGCCTTTCAGTAGGGTGGTTGGAGTCTCATTCGCCCTTCCGGCCACTGGTGGGGCCTGTCCATTCAATGCTGAGAGCTGCAGACTCCCATCGGACGCTGCGTAAGCTCTCCCAGCTGCATGGTCAAAAACACTTTCACTCCCATTCGACTGGCACAGCAGGATGGCCGAGCCCTACCGGCCATCCAAACGGGCATAACCAAGTTTGTTTCCCGACCGGGAGGGCCCACACAGCTACCAACGGGAGCCTGCAGCTCACAGCATCGGATGGATTGATGCACACTCTGTTCACCTGGCGGCGGGGCTCACCCATCCGATGCTGTGAGCTGCAGGCTCCTGGCGGATACTGCACGGACCCTGTCTGCCAGATGGTTAAAATCATGTACGCCCATCAGGCCACAGGCGGGGCTAGCCTGTTTGATACCGTGAGCTGCAGGCTCCCGTCGGATGCTGTGCGACCTCTCCCCGGTCGAGTGGTTGAAATTGCTCGCACCCTGTTCGACTACTGGCAGGGCTCACCCCTCCTAGTCAAGCGACCAGGCTCCTCCCCGCAAATACCATTCTGCCAACTTCGTAGCACACATTTTTGGGGGTCACTAAATTCTTGGCTGCTGCCCCAAGTTCTTTGGCTTTTTTGGGGAGTACTCTGGGTTCGGGCCACATTATGAGCTCGGAGCCCTCCCCCGGACAGCACGCCAAATACGCATACTCTTGTATTCTAATTATTTGTAAGTGTGAACTCGTGAAACTTTATATAATCTGCGTTTGAGTTGATCACATTGAGAAAATCGCGTTTTTGTCAAAGACAGGAGATTCTGTACTCTTTCAAGAAGATGCGTAATAGCGCCCCCTACTGTATAACAGTGAAAACATGAATTGCTGGAAAATTCCTTCAATGGCGGGGGAAGAGTTCATTTTAATATATTTTTTTCAGAAAACAAGACTTAATATCTTAATTAATTTTGATTCTCTTGATTTAAGATTGTTTAGATATTTGTACTGGAAAACAAGACAAAAATACTGAGGAAGAAAATAATTTCTTGCAGTGTGGAAACAGCAATGAACTTCTCTAAAACAATTGGTATTTCATCTAAAACCCTTTGTTTTCAAGGTGAATGGGATCATCCGTTTGACCCCAACAGCACGCAAATGAGTCGCTTTTACGTTGACAAGTACAACATCGTTCAAGTTCCCATGATGTTTAAGGAAGATAAATTCTCCACGGCTGAAGACAGTGAGCTGCACGCTCGAGTGCTGCGTCTGCCGTACCGCGGTGGAGCGGCGCTGCTCATCGTCCTGCCTGACGCTACTGCTGATTACACTGTCATAGATGACGAGATCAGCGCTGAGCGATTCTTCGGCTGGATCAAAAACATGAGGCGAACGTGAGTGGCAGAATTGGGGACCGTTCACACAGAACATGTTTTTGCATTCCACTGCGCTACTTTTCCATTGTTTTTCTATGTAAATGTGCTAGACGGATGTGTTTGACTGCTGCACTCACGTTTTTTGAGCATCTTGCGTATGACAAGGCAAAATCCGCCACTCAAGTTAACTTTTTAAAAAATCCTGGTCCTGGAGGCACCCCAACACTGCACATTTTGTCTCCTTAAATCAAACACACCTGATCCAGGTCATCAGCTCATTAGTAGAGACTCCAAGACAGGGGTGTCCAATCCTGCTCCTGGAGGGCCACTGTAATGCAGAGTTTAGCTCCAACCCCAATTAAACACACCTGAACCAGCTAATCAAGGTCTTACTGGGCATAGAAACTTCCAGGCAGGTGTGTTGAGGCAAGTTGGAGCTAAACTCTGCAGGACAGTGGCCCTCCAGGACTGAGTTTGGACAGCCCTGCTCCAAGACCTGAAAAGGGTTTTGTCAGAGAAAGGAGACATGCAAAATGTGCAGTGTTGGGGTGCCTCCAGGACCAGGACTGGGAACCACTGCTCTAGACCTTGCCTTTTTTCCAGTTTTAACCACAAAATTGCATTCTGCGTGAATGACCCCTTTTACAGCGCAGAGCTGCTTTTCACTTTGCGCACTATTAGTGTGTGTGTCACCATTTACCAGGGTTAATTATGTTTAACTAAAACCATTAAAAAAAAAAAAAAAAAAAAAAAAAAAACATTTTTGTTACTTGAAATATAATATATTGGCCAAAAGTAGATGTCTGGAGGTGATAATTGTTTTTAATGACTCAAGTTTGATTAAACCATCAACATATCAGGAAAATATTTTATATTTTTAAAATACTTCAAATATAAGGAAAGAACAAAACAATAAAATTGGTTAAGGTATTTATCTGACAAAATTATTTGGCAAAAAACAGGTAGTGAAACTATATTTCACTGGTTCTCTCTTGTTTTTGCATGTTCATAATTTATTTGTACAACAGCCTGGACAAAAAATATGTTTCATGGCGTTATTATCACAAATAAATCAATCATATGATTACAAAATCTTTAACACATTTTTAGTAATTTTTGAATAAAGTGTGATGTCAATTTACCTTGGCCAGACACCACTTTTGGCCACTACTGTATGTGTGTATAAACTAAAACTTTGAAAACAGAAAATATAAAATTAATTCAAAATATTAATGAAAACTATTACAGCTTCTCAAAAATAGGAAAATAACCCTGTCTTGTGTTCTTCCAAAACCCTGATAAACTGATAAACACAAAACAAAGACCCTTTTCATCATGAAATAAGATCTTCTCAAAGCATCGTAAGCCTGTAGTGCAGGACTGACAAACATGATCACTATCAATAGCTGTTGTGTGGAAAAGACATACAGGAGTGTGAATGAATTCTCATATTTGGTAGAACTCTTTATTTAACCTCTATTTTAACCATCATGATTGATTTTTGTACATGTTGTACTGTCTTTCTCTCTGACTCTCTCTCGTTCAGGAGAATGGAGGTTCATCTGCCCAAGTTCAAGATGGAGCCAGTCTTACAACATGCATGAAATTCTGCCACATCTGGGCATCGACAGCGTTTTCCTCGATTCAGCCAACCTGACGGGTTTAAGCAAAGAGGGCCATCTGAAAATCTCACAGGTTACTGTAGCCTCACACATACTGACATTAGCTGCGTTTCCATCCACTTATTCTTATGTGAATTTTGGGTAATTGCATAAAAAATGCTGGATAGAAATGCCAAGATGCGCATACATCCTAAAAGTGTGCATAAAAGCTTATAAGGTAATTTTTTTTTTATTCAATAAGACATGGGCATAAACTATTGTGGAAGCACATTTACCAAATAAATCCCATTTATTGCATTTCGTCGAGACGCAACTCCTTATGATGGAGGGAAAAAAAAGACGATTGCAACAATGCCAATGAACACATGATGGAAACGCTGCTTTATTCTCAAATGTTTTATGCCTTATTCCAATTTTATGCAGTTAAGTTCAATTTGCAACTTTGGATGGAAACATAGCTAATATCACTTCATTACGTGTGTTTGTTTGTGCAGGTGCTGCATAAAGCCGTCATCGAGGTGGATGAGAAAGGCACCACCGCAGCCTCCGCCACATCAGTGGGAATCACGGCTTATTCTCTGCCAGCCACTTTCATCGTCAACAGGCCCTTCTTTTTCTTTCTGTACCATGAAGCCACTTCTAGCCTGTTGTTCATGGGGAGAGTGATCGACCCCACAAAGAACTGAGAAATCAAACACTGGCTGCCACTGGAGATGTTCCCTCTTAAACAGTGTGTTTGACCCTTGGAAGTATGTTTCTAATGAAGCAATACTTCAGATACAAACATTATTAAATTAAAAACGCACAAACAGTGCACTCGTCTATAATCATGTCAGACTGACAGAGCAGATGAACAGTTTGTGGATGAACACTGAACATATTCTGAGAAATAAAGTGAGAAAATTGTGCAGTTTTCCCTCTCTACTTCCTTTCCACTGACGGTCACAGGTTCACACACCTTTAAGGAAGTCCGCTCAACTCTTTAGTGTTTGAGATGTTCAGCAGCAGCACGAGAACAGAAACCTTCCGACAGCGCCGTCATCAGCAAACTGTAACAATCACCTCTGCTTTCAGACTGCTGGAAAAAGTGGCCCAAATCAAAATCGAAAAGCTCAGATTCCATGTGGTTTGTGCTGTTCACTGTTATGAAGAAGAAAAAAAACAAATCGATCTGACTCGGATCTGTTAAAATCGATTCAGGCCACTTTTGCCTGCAGTCTGAGCGCAGCCTTTCACATGTCCTAAATCAGACACCGGTCTGATGTAAACCATTAACAAAGACATTTTTTCAGTGTTTAAAGGCATGAAAGGGAAGGTGCGTTATTCTTTTTTCCCCTATTGTGCCATATATACGAGTGAAATGCTTCTGGAACAAGAACAAATGTAGGGCGGGGCTTAATTTGTCCGTGGGGAATTGATTGGATGGTTGTGGTTTGCTATTGGTGGATCTCATGTGAGTGACAGGTTGCCCCGCCCTCATCATCAGAGAAGAGAAGCTGCAAGAGGGAGGGGAAGATATTCTGATTCAAGATTACGAGGAACATGAATTTATAAGATAACGACATGCATGGATAAATCATTTATGTAAACACCACAATAGTCCATTTAAAAAAAAAAAATAAAAAAAAAAAAAGGTTGGTGACATCACTAACCCTAAAATTTACATAAACCCCGCCCCTGAGAACACGCAACAAAGGGGGCGAGGCCATGTTGAGCTGCTTCAGAGAAGAGGAAGAGTTGTTGTAGTAGAGTGTTGTTGACATGCCGTCATTTTACACCGGACTGCTTCACAAACTGCATTCAGAAACATCCAATTTCATTCTAAAAGTTGTAACTTCTTCCTGAGTCTCTCCATCAGTGTCGACTCCGGTTTGAACAATGTAAGGCTGAACACCGTTACTGACAATCCTCACTTTGGCTGCGTGAGATTCTCCAGCTTTGTTGTTGTTGAGCGACCGAAGTGTGAGCTGTTAAAGCTCCGCCCTCTTCTGGAAAGGGGGCCGGGAGCAGCAGCTCATTTGCATTTAAAGGGACAAAAACAGCATGTTTTTGCTCACACCCAAATAGGGGCAAATTTGACAAGCTATAATAAATGATCTGTGGGGTATTTTGAGCTGAAACTTCACAGACATTCTGGAGACTTGTATTACATCTTGTAAAAGGGGCATTATATGTCCCCTTTAAAAAAATTCACATAGTGCAGCTTTAAATCTGAAATGTGTAATTTCTGTACCCACTGGAATTGAAAAATTATAATTTCAGACAGGTTTCCCCAAACACTTCTATCACCCTGCCTAAAAACTAATGACAGTTTGTGTCTTGACCAGCCTTATCTGTTGAGAAGCAAATGTTTGATGCCTGTGAAAAATACACCAATGAGTTTTGTTCATCACAAAACAAAGTTTTATGTGTGCTCTCTGTCAACTCCAGGAGGCTGGCAATAAATTTGTGGTATTCTGGTGCAAGTAAAATACAGCTGCCTGTCATCTGCATAATTAATAAATCAAATGTGTCTTCAAACTGGGACAGTACTTAAACTAATACCAAAAACAACAGCAGCACATGCAGTTATTTATTTAGGTCTATTCAAAATAGAAACTCAAAACCAAAACAAAAGAAATACAAAAAGCAAGTGCATTTTGATTAAATTATTGGGAACATGTCAACCGTAGTCCTTGCATCAAATGTCATGCTGGAGAATTTCACACGTTCTGTTACTGAATAGAAAACAATATTCATCTGACCCAAAAATGTTTTTTTCATTTGCAATCCAATTATAAGGCAATTAAAATGATAAAGAAAAACAATCCTTACATTAGAGAAACATTACAGTCAGACACTCATCTGAGCTGGAGCTTGACCAGCAGACTGAGGTGATCGGAGGGAAAGGTTTCGTTGGGAAGACCCTTCAGACACCAGAGATCAGCCTCTGACAGCAGAGACAAACGGCCCAGCAGCTGCAAACCGCCAGCGCTCTCTGTGCAGACAAAACACACACGGTGACATCATCGGTCATGTGACAGGCCAATGTAATTCCAGCAAATTCAACAAACAAAGCCTGAAGCTCTAAAACATCCATTCCAATCAATAATCCAATCAAATTATAGTCAGAAAAATATATAAACAGTTTACTGAACCTTTAGACAAAATATTTAAAAAAAAAAAGAAGTTGTGGCTTTTATGGCTCATATGGTACAATATAATGAGAATATAGAGGAAAAAACAGCTCAATTTTATTCAGAGGCCCATAAACATAAGCAAAAATATGCAATTTGGTGCAGATGCTGATATTAATATGGATAAAAAGTAAGAAATTCTGATGCTTGTAAATCAATGAGAGCTTTATAACAGTATAGCAGACATTCTGTATCTGCCAATATTTAAATGCTTAGTTTTATGATCAAATCTCTGTAGTTTTAAAACATAATGCAATACAATGATGATTGAGAGATGAACAAATAAACCTTCCTCAAAAGATGATGATCATATTTGACACTCATGATTTTTCTATAAAATGATGTCTGGATAATCAAGTAAAGCGAAGCTGCTTCAGTCCAGTTGAAATATTACGAACAATATCAAAGTTATTCTTACGTTTACTTTATAAAATCAGCACAGATTTCACAGCAGAAAGACACGTGAAGCACGAGCTGAAGGAGGACGTTTGTACAGTTATACTAAAAAATCTTTTACTTGCTAAAAAAGTCTAAACTATCGATCAGACTTGCTGTTGCAACACCTTAATTTCCCCGCTGGGATCTCTAGTCTCTCTAGATCTCTAAGTCTAAGATGACAGAAGATGTGTGTAACTGGTTTATCAGATCATGTTCATCATTTAGAGGCCTTCAAAATTTGTGTATCAAATATGATACAGTAGGCTTTATGGCGTTAAAGGCACAATATGTAAGATTTTTGGATTAAAATATCCAAAAACCACTCATTACACGAAACACGCGTTATCCTCGGTTTCCGGTTTTATTTTGTAGAAACAATGGAAACATCAACGACGCTTTAATATATTATGTGTTTTATTAGACAGGTGAGCAACTGTTTGGATACATTCATCGACAGAAATCTAATCATGTTATATAGCTCAACACAGTCAGTCTTATTCTTTAAATCTCACTTTCTTGATTTACCACGAGTGCCGTGTTTTACCATGACTAATATCGATCTATCTTACTGCAGTGTGCAACAAGTGTCTCATAGCAGCTGCCGAGTGAACGCAGAGTATCATTATAACAACTTTTAACACACAAATGTATCTAATATGATAAACAGCGCTGCGTTACCCCACATACGCTTGACCGGAAGAAGTGGAAGCGGCGACTGCGGCATAATAAAAGTCCCGCTGCTCTCGAGACGTGTGTCGCGCTCGTCTCTCATTTGCAATCGCTCCAGTGGCCTCGATCAGCTCCCAGGGCTTTCAGCCACACCCTGCTTCATACTACAGTAATGTTAATAAATCTATAATACATTAGCTCATCCATGAATATGATTTCTGCCCGAGTCCCTTCGGATTCTTTTCCACCGGCTGTAGACGTGAAGACAACACATCCCATGATTCTGTGAAATCAAAGTGTCATCAAGCTACGCCTTTGTTTTGAATAAGTGACCTCTAGTGGCGAATAATTTCATATTGTGCCTTTAACACAAATTGTTAAAAAATTAAAACAATTAAATGCCAATTCAACAGATATTGTCAGAGATTATGATGATATTTGATTTGGGACAGACCAAAAAAACCATCACCATTTTAAGTGGGGTTGCAGATATTTGATGCATTTAAAATGAGCTCATTTTCATGCTGGGTTCATCTGATGACAGATAATTGTTGATCTACCTCCAGCAGAGCTGCTCCTCCGGGTGGAGTAGAAGATGTAGTCGACCATCGCTGCTCCATCTGAGTTCAGTGTGGTGACCGCAGCGGTCTGAGTGTCGGGACGGACCTGACTGTAAGCGGACGTCAGGCTCAGCGTGTGACGTAAGGTGTGCCCGAACCTGCAAAAACGATCAGATTTTATGTAAGGAACTTCTGATCAGGTGTTTCAAAGAACTGCTGCAGAGGACTGAAATTTGCACACGAGTCTCTTCAAGTTCTGAGGCATAAAACCAACCAGATGGAAAAAAACTACTTAAAGTTAGGGGTGTGACTAGACCGTTAGCTCACGAGACAAGATGAGACACGAGATTGAGTTCACGAGACGAGATTTTTTACACAGTATTTTTAAGAAATCCTCAATGACGAAATACATGACTGGTATAAGCTGCAGGTGCATTTTGAAATGTTTTAATTAATAATCTTGTAATAAATGTCCTTTCAGTTCTACTTTCTGAGTATGAATTATCATATGCAGTAAAAGACAACAATACTCAAGCACTGTAAAAGGTTTTGCCACAAACTCAACTGACTGGCTTCTCTCCTGTATGATTTCACATGAGTCTCTTCAGACATCACTGTACATGATTTATGAGCTTCTACAACTTTTGACCTTTTGACAAATTGACCATAGAAATAAAACTGTATAAATAAAAATGAGTAAGTCATTTTAAGTGCAAACAATAAGTGCAACCATAATCAAAGTACTCTCTCAATATTCAAAGTGCAAATAGAGACCAAATTTTTCTTCAAGCATGATACAGAGCTGAGAGATGTTACAACTACACAGCCCAGTCTAAGATAGCTTTCTTATTGGGAGATATTTGCATGCATCAGGGAGCCGCTTTCAAAACGCAGGGTATTGAAATCACGTTTGAACGTGCGCTCGCATTTTACTTTCACTTTCGATTTTGCAATCGCGTGTACTCTGTGAATAGGGAGCGGCGGTGCTGAGCGCAAATTCTGTAAGATAAGACATTTGTCAGATGCTTTGGCTCTGTTGTGCAACGAATCCTCCGCCATGGTCTTGTCAGTCATCTCGTCACTTACTCTCATCACACGATCAGTGAACTCTGATTCCTGCTGCACCACGTTCAGTTAGATAACGGAGTAAAGCGACCATTATCCAACTGAATTAAAAGGTTTTTATTTCTATAAAAAGCAAAACGACAGTGGAGGTGTAATGTAAACGTAGCTGTGGCATATTCGATCCTAATTTCACCCTCACACTCCATCATGGCATTATCACGAGACAGCTTTTCACCTCGATGAGAAATCTCGTCATGTTTTCATCTCGTGGCATGAGATCGAGACACACCCCTACTTAAAGTATTTGCAATAAAAAAGGCAAAGCTACAAGGCAATTTACTATATTATAATTTATAATATTATATATATATATATATATATATATATATATATATATATATATATATATATATATATATATATATATATATATATATATATATGGACTCTAAAATTGCTAGAAAATCAAAGCCATATGTCTAACCAAATTTTACCAAAAATAGACAAAAACAATAGAATTGTTTTTTTGCCTTTTCCTGTTTTCCTGTCACAAAGTAATACATTTCTGTCAGAATATAAACTTTTGTGACAAAACAGTGACCTAATATGGAGCCTTGAGTCTCAGACCATTCCAACGATATGTGTTTTGTCAAGTTTAGTAAAAGAGTTGATTATAAAATAGTGCACTAAATTGTGTCAAATCTGTTTGGTTACTGACATTCTTCCAAATATCTTCCTTTGTGTTCAACAGAAGAAAGAAATTCATACAGGTTTGGAACAACTTGAGGGTGAGTAAATGATGACAGAATTTTCATTTTTTGGGAGAAGCTGATTCTCTGATTAAAGCTTTTCTCTTCAGGATTATGGCTTGTGCATTTCTTCAATGGGAAAGACTCTTCTGTGTCAAACACCAGCTGACTCACCTTGAGCTGAAAATTTCCATGTCTTCTGGGTCTGTAAAAAAAAAAAAAAAAAAAAAAAAAAAAAAAAAACAGTGCATTTTAAGAGATAATAAGCAAACACTTCAGACACATGCAGCAGTCGTCCACAGATGTGTAAACCTTTGGGTTGCACCAGCTGTTTGCATGATCTTAAACTAGAATGTAAAATCCACTCAGGCTTAGTAACTACTAGTTAATTAGTTTGTAAATAACTCTGTACTTGTTCTTAAATCAACTGCTGTTTTATTCCAATGTTCTGTAAATATTTTGTTTATATGTCGAATTAAGTTTTAAATGAGTTTGGTGGTGCAACACTCAAATAATTAATAGTTCGTATATTTTATCTTAGTGCCCATTAATGTCAAAACTAGGCTTAGCATTAACTCGTGCACAGCTGAGAGAGTGAATGGATTACCTGGCGTTTTGTCTGTGACTCCTGGTATGAGCTCCAGATCTGCGGGACGCACACATGCCGCCTGACAGTAACGCAGCTGAAGCATAAAGTCGTGGCTGTACTGCCGGTTATCCACTGGAAAAATACCTTTATGCACAAAATTAAACATGCATATTGGGAATCAAAATCAATTGATGATTTTGGTTCCTCAACGATTATATACATTATACACTGAACAAAAAACAAAGCTGTTTGATAGCATCTTAATATTTTCATGTTGTGCTTCATGTTTTGACTCGGAGAGGATTTTATTTTTCTGAAAATGCTAGTGAATGTTTTTGCATTAGACTAAAACTTACTGAATTTTCTCACAGTGTGTATAAAAACTTCCCAATAATTTTTTTTCCCCACCTTTTTATGCTTCCTGGGTCAAAAATGACCTACAAAAAAATGCTTAGAAATCTCTCATTTTGTATTGTAATCTCCAAATATTGGATTAATTCTTTTTTATCAACATGTTTGTATTTCTTTTTGGAACGGACTGATCGTAGGCCTCAGTGATCTGAGTTAATGAGTCTAAGTGTTTGAGTGGAAAACTTTTACATAAGTTTATTCACCTCAAAAAAACTGAGATGCATAAGTTCAGATCAACCAGTTCGAAAAAGAAATACATACAAGTTGACAAAAAGTTTATTTGGTGATAATATGGCATAATTTACAAGCAATTTAAAAGGCTAAATTGGCTAAATTAGGTATTAAGGTAATAATAATTACTGTATTTTCAATTTCAAAGCAATGGCAGAAAGATTGTACACGAACCATGTGATCTGGCACTGACCTGAAGCTGCGGTCTGCGATTCAGACTTGTATTGACAGCTGTCAGTGATGTCAAGGCTGCTGGGCCACAAGGGGGCGAAAAGCCTCGGGTGATAGACTTTATATGACAAATCCATCTGTCCTGAAACCTGCAAAGGCAAACAATCCATTCACAGGGTTTTCTACAGAGTTAACTGCTGCAGTGATCAAAATCACTCTATGTATCGCGCATACAAGTAGTACACAACAGAAATATTACTACACTTATATATCATCATATCACCCAGCTCTATAACTTGCTCTGGTAAAGCACTAAGGCACTATAGACATAAGAGTATGACTTTCTGTAAAGCTGCTTTGAAACCATGTGTATTGTTTAAAGGGGACCTAATATTTCACAAGATGTAATATAAGTCTCTGGTGTCTCCAGAATGTGTCTGAAGTTTCAGCTCAAAATACCCCACAGATCATTTATTATAGCTTGTCAAATTTACCCCTATTTGGATGTGAGCAAAAACACATTTTTTTGTGTGTGTCCCTTTAAATGCAAATGAGCTGCTGCTCCCAGCCCCCTTTCCAGAAGAGGGCGGAGCTTTAACAGCTCGCGCTTCGGTCACTCAACAACAACAAAGCTGGAGAATCTCACGCAGCCAAAATGAGGATTGTCAGTAACGGTGTTCAGCCTTACATTGTTCAAACCGGAGTCGACACTGATGGAGAGACTCAGGCAGAAGTTACAACTTTTAGACATTTCTGAATGGTTAGTGGATAAATTTATGTAGTTGCTGTGGAGTTGATTCAACTAGCATGTGCCGTCATGTTAATCTTTTGTGCAAATCTAACGTTGAATTGACCCGTTGTTGTATGAAAATAATTTTTAATCTCCAGTATTAAATCTCGGTCCTGTAGTGAAAGTCCACATATTAAGGCAGTAAACGGGTCACTCACCATCCAGGTTGGTAACCCGTAGTAGTAGAGCTGCCCGGTGGTGATAAACTTCCACAGAGGGCTGTTGGGTAAAGCGTTGAAGTCCCCACATAAAATAACCTCACAGCGTCTTCCTTCACTGCTGCATTTCTTGATCATGAGGTCAATCTCAGCGAACACGATGGCCAGCTGGGCGAGCTTCACGTCGCCTCTTCTGGGGTTGAACAGCAGGTGTGTGTTGGCCACACATATGGGGCTGAACGCTTCATTCTGCCCTGCCAGTGGTTGGAGGAGCAGCACGATGCCCACGTTGTCACGATCCAGCAGCTCGCAGTCCGGTCGGCAAAATTCCAGCAAGTTGACAGAAAGCTGGGTAAAGCGCTCACTGCGATAACACACCGCACAGCCGTCCGTTTTGGTTCCTGTGCGTCGTTTGTAGATGCAGGTGTAACCTTGATGGAAAAAAAACTTGATTCAATGGGTGATTAACAGTAAACAACACCTGCAAACTCACAACTCACCACCTGACTGATTTCAACAAGAATGAATTTTCAAAACTCATTTGCAGGTGCGCATGTGAAAACTTTGCATTTGGTGTATTGTGGAAAAGCACGATACAAATATATTTGACTTGACTTTATCTACACATTGGGTCATTTATTTCATTGTACATTCATTTTTTGCAGTCTTGTTCCTCCATAGGGGAAGATTATCCTCACTGTTATGTTATCAGCAGCAGGTTCATTGCATGAATTCTGGCAGCGGTTTATGTTCGTCACCTCACCCATGTCAGTCAGGACAGGAAACATCTGCTCAAGAAAGTGATCTTCTTGAACTTCTTGAAGACAAAGGATCTGTACAGAACAGGAAATATTGATATTAGTGCAACAGTCATGTCCTGGAAGTAAAAGCTCCATTCATTTTCTCCATAGGGAAATTGATTTTTAAAAAAGAACTCATAAACCTTTAAAAGACAGACCTGTTCTGAGCTCCGTGGTTGTTAATCGATGGTATATCAGGGTTTCTGCAGGTTTCATCAAATCTAATTTAATGCTTTTTAATGGCAATTTTTTATTTTTCAATGCCATATATATGTCGCTAAATGTCGATAGATGGCGTCATACGGCAATTAGAATATTCATGTCATTGTTGCATTTGCATTCTGCCAAGTGTCAGCCCTTTAGATTTGTTTGCTTCTCTGCTGCTACCCTTTTTGCTCACATAATATATTTTAATACAGCCAAATTCCAAATAAAATTGTTTCATCTATATTTTTCTGGTTTTGTTGTCAGATAACATGACTGAAATGTGGCCCATTAAGACTACATACAGGGCTTGACATTAAGCCTTGTCATTCACTTGTGCGAGTAAAGCGGTTGCTTGTCCGAAAAAAAAAATAAATAAATAGAAGTTTAAAATTTCTGAAGCAGTATCCTTTCAGAGTATTGCAGCTTTGACATATTTAAATCTTGTATGATTCATGAAAAATGTATGATTCATTTTTCATTTTAAATTCTTAAATTCGATCAATAAATTTAATTGGAATAAGACACTAAGGGCTGTTACTAATCAAATTAAATCATTTACAATAAAAAAAAAAAAATTAAAGCTGCATTAAATAATGTTATGGGATTGTAAGAAATGTTGGGGGGGAAATGATTCTTTAAAAAAATTAAACTAAACCACCAGTAGGTGGTGTCAAGTAACCGTCTTAATAAGTGAGTCATTCATTTAAACGATTCATTCTAATGGCTGATTCATTCAAGAATGAGGCAGTTGTTTATGAATGGGTCATTGAATCTTTGACTCAACCGATTCGTTCAAAACGCTGAATCATTCGGTAACAAAAACAAGGCTGAGCCTGCGTCTCAATGTGCATTCTATCCATCCTAAATAGTATGTGACATTAGTAATATTCAATACTATTTGTACATTGGGATGCAGGGTGAGTGCTACGCTATGGTTCTGCTGTGATTTTTGTTTGAAACTATTTTCGCTGCTAAAATAGAACAAAAACAGTCAATGTTCCTTCTAAAACGTAAGTGACTTAATATGAACTATTTGTTAACAGAACTGTTGTATGAAATCAGTGTCACGTTTTTAATTGTGACGGTAGCATGTTTAAGAAAACAGCATTCTTGGTCATGTGATTTTGCTTAACTGTATCAAGTTATAAAAACTCCACATTTTGAATTTTTACCGCAGTAGGTTTCTTTTTGTGTGTGCTTCGCTCATGTTTCCATTTCTCCTCGAGATGGTGCGCGAGCCTCAACAGCGCAACCGTGTTACCGTCAGTAGGCTAGCCTACATTATACAGCCTATTATTATCCACTATCAATCGCCACTTAGACTAAATGTAATAAAATCAGTCACTCACATTTTTTTTTTTTTTTAATTGACGTTTTAATCAGGTCCTTGTCCAGCCAGGCAAGTAAAATTCTCTTTCACTTGCCCCTTCAAAAAAATCCACTTAACCCAGACTATTTGACAAGCATTACTTTCGAGCCCTGACATGTTAAATCAGCGCTAAAATCCTGATTTATAATCGAGACGTTTTCCGTTCCGCTATATGCACATGTAAAATGATCATAAATGTATATTTCTAAATACATAATTAACAACTTTAAATAACAGTTTTATATATCTTCATCATTTTTAATTTGACTGTCATTTGCAATGCTTAATGGGATTGTAGTTCTTTCCCTCACAGTCTTTGTCTTTTTGTCTGATTTTCAAATACTTTTCTGCTTCAAATCAAAGTTTGTAGTGTTGTGATTCTCCTCGTAGTCAGTTGGTTTGGTCCATGGCTTATAACACTTTAACAAGGACTTTCCCTATGGTTAAAATGAATGGAAAAAATACTTCCGGAACCAACAGCGCTAATGAAGAAGTGGACGCCACTAACTATTAGAATCAATGGCCGTCATGTTTCTATGTTTTGGGTTGCGTGTCGTCTTACGTCAGGTTGCCAGATCTGCAGCTCTTTCAGGATGGTCCAGAGCCGGCCGTCCCACGCTAACACATCCTCTGGGCAGTGTGTGTACAGACCTGGATTCGCTTCTAGCAGATCCTGAGCCAGGATGTTGTAGGACATGATGCTGAAGTCAAACGCAGCAGCTGTGTCCCCACAGGCGCCAGTGTGGGTTTCACTAAGGTCCTCCCACACTCGCCACATCACTTTGAAAGAGGAAAAGGGACATTATGCGTGACTACAATGTACAGTACTTTAAATGGAAGATTGAGTACATAATGACATAACTTATGATATCTATGTGTAACTTACACTACCAGTCAGACGTTTGGACACATCTACTCGTTCATGATTGTTATTTCCATTTTGCATATTATTATCAATGTTGAAAACAGTTTTTCTGCTTCATATTTTTGTGGAAACCATGATACATTTTATTTTTCAGGATTCTAAACCTTTGTCTGGAAGTGTGTATATTTTTGCAGGGTAAATCTGAAAATCCCACCTTCAATTCTGTCATTGTCTTGAAAGGCAGGATAGTAGCTGAAGTCAGGAAACTGCACATAAGGGCAATAAGACATCTGTGACAGTCCGACACCGGTGGGAAAATGCCAGCCGATGGGCTCCGCTGCTGTCTCAACCTGCTGAGAGTCTGCGAGCAAAGCCGCCAAATCAAACACTGGGCTGCCGGACTGTAGAAGAGCCTCTTTTCCAGCGTCAGGATCAAAACCCAGGTAGATGTCAGACGTGGATGAATCCATCTTATGGTCATCATATATTGCACATGCATCAATCCCTCCAATGTCCGCTGTCAGATACTGAGCGCAGCTGCGTTCGTCTTTAGTGTCTTGGGCGTCAGGGTGTCTCTGAAACTCAGTTTTGGCGGACTCATTTATCACAGAGTCACTATCACTTGTTTCTTCTAAACATCTGAGCACTGATGTTGAGAAGTTTTCTTCCTTCAGCACCAAAGCCTCTTCCTCACTGTCTTCATTTCCATCGTTCACAGATGATGCTGAAGCTTCCATCCAGGGCATCTGAAAATCAAATTTAAGGCTTTTTAAGACCTGCATATGGACGGGGTAGAGCATAATAATGACTGTAAAAACTACAATTTAAAAACAACTTTATAGTTCAAATACAGACTTTGACAAAAACAGTTTTATAAAATGATAACCCTCACATTACAGCCTTTAAATTATTTTTAAGGGATGAGTCAAAATTAAAAATGCTCAAGCGGCTCGTGAACCGATCATCTCTTCCTACTAGTTAATTTATATCATCAAATAAACATGAATGAACATGAGAAGGAATGTTGTTTCAAACGCGGAAAGACGCCAGTACACATCATTTTTCAAGTTCAAGTCCACTGAGGTTAATCTTCTAAATCCTGACTGCTTTGTCGGATTCAGTGTTATGATTGGTTAGATCGCTTGTCAATCAAACTCCCGGCGAATTTGACTATTTCACCCCCATTTCCTTTAATAAATCTATTTTACACTAATAACACAAAATAGTTCCTCTCAGGACCTTAAGGACAAAAATGTCCCCATTGAAACCCATTAAAACCACAATTGTTGTTGGTATGGATGTTAAAATGTGGTTTAATAAAAAAATAATTTTTATTTTTTATTTTTATTTTATTTTTATTGTGTAATAAAAAAAGTGTGTATGTGTGTGTGCGTATAATATTTGACAGTGAAAAACTCTACTGTACTGCAAATCACAAATCCAACCACTGTGTGCACCAGGGGAGTTTTGCTGGCATCTAATGGGGAAAGTTTAGTACTGCGCCCAAACAAAATCTTACTGAAAGCTCATTTTTTGAGATATCAACCTCAAATTTGTTCATAAATCATTTTAATGAACTTAAACCTCTTTAACTTTTTTCTTATTTCACTTTTTAAACTTTAAACTTAAGTCTGTGCTCACAAGCTTCACATTTTTATGGACATGGAAATTTTTGTGTGTGTAACTTTTTTTTAATTGACGCACAAGGGTTAAGATATTAAAGGCATGTTATGGCCTTAAAGTTGATAAAACTAAATTTAAGACTTTTTAAAGAGTTAAGGACCCGTGGGACCCTGTCCCTCTGTCAGTCTCCTTTCCAGTTCACTGACCTCCACCGTTCCCTGAGGACTCTCTGTCTCCGTGTGGTCTGGATCGGGACCGGTGTCTGTGTTTCCTTCGCTGTGCCACTGCTGTGACAGTCCCGTCTGCTGCTGTCCAGAAAGAGCTCCGCCACCATCCCAAACCTCTTTGCCATTAACGTACACAGATGGTGCCTTGCGCCGCAATTCTGTCGAGAGAAAATATAAATGTGATAGGCAGTGATTTGGAAATATATTTCATGTAGTGTCACTTCAATGACTAGGTCACTCACTTTCAAGAGACACAAAACTCTCCTTTCATTCTTAAATTTACATAAGATTCTGTTTTTTTGTTTGTTTGTTTGTTTGTTTTTTTGCAGTACTATAGTGCAATTTAGAGCTCCTTGGAGAAGGATAGTATTTGAATATGGTAATCTTACAGAGCCATGGTATAGGGCAGATTGGGGCTAGTTGTCACATGGGGAAGTTGTCATGATCTTGAAAAGTTCAACTGCACAAAGGCTTATTTTTTCTAGCAGTGGTTTGTAGGTTGGTTTCAAACACTTTGACTTTTAAATAGTCATAACTTCCAAAACTCATGACTTTGAGTTATACTCAGCTTGTCTGTGTGTGTTTCAGACAGACTGTTAGTGTGTGTGTTAGTTTTACAGTGACTCTTTCTGCATGTTACATATTTACACCAGTAGGTGGCGACAGAGTGACTTTCTTTATGAGTGAGTCATTGAATCATTCATTCAACCAATTTGATTCATTTAGAAACTGTTGTTGCATCCCAATTCACATAATATCCATCATAAATATAATTTCAAATCAGAAATAGTGTGTCCCAAAGCGCAGTATGCTGAAATTAATATCCCAAAGGTACCCAAATAGTCTATTTCCAGTGAAAACTTAAAGTGCAGATCCTTTCACACTAATATTGAATTCTAACTGAATTGTAACGATAACTTATAAACCTGTAAAAGGCAGACTTGTTGTGAGCTCTGAGGTTGTTAATCGATGGTATATGCTTTTATTGAAGCCATCCATTTGCATTAATTTCTTTTTTTTTTTTTAAATAATCGTTTAACAGCCGAATTTGTGGTGAAAAACCACATTACCCATGATGATGTGCAGAAAATTTCACCAATCAGAGTGACAGCGAGCAAATCGCACTAAAAGAGCTCTTTAGGTCCGCCCACTCCCATGAAGCACCGCAAATGATGTAATCGAGTCAAAATATAGGCTAGCGTTTCTATAGATATAATCAACAACAATCAAATTAATAGTTCACAGTTAATAGTCCATTGATTTTAGTTTATGTTATTCACAATACTTCATGGGATTGTAGTCCTTTCCCTCACTAAAGCCATTAAGTTAACAGTCTTGTACCTTTGTATTTTTGTCTGATTTTCAAGTACTTTTTTTTTTGCTTCAAGTTTGTAATGTTGTGATTCACCTGGAAGCTGGTTGGTTTAGTTCAAGGTTTATAACGTTCATGGTTTATTTTTCCCTTGGGGATTTTATAAACAAAAAAATACTTCCGTAACGCCACTGAAAAAAAAATGTCCGGCACTAGTGCACTCTATTGCGCTTTGGAGGAGGAACCAGTTCAGAACTACAAAGTGTTAAACTACAAACATGGCGGATACGTGAGCCCAACGGTTAAAGTTAGCATGATGCAACAGAAGTTGCGCTAGCTTTATCTTCCCTATTGTGCCGTATGTCCAAGTGAAAGGGAGAAACAAGAAAAAAAAAAAAAGGCGGGACTTTGGATGGTTGTGGTTTGTTATTGGTGGATCTCATGTGAGTGACAGGTTGCCCCGCCCTCACGGCAGTAAATATGTCATCACAGAAGAGATGTCGCTGCAAGAGTTATTTTGATTAAAGATTACGAGGCAGAAATCATTTATAATAAATACTGCAATATTCTACAAAAACAATTGTCCATTTTTATTTCATAGCGACTTTCACAGGGCTCTTGTTTTTTTTTATTGTACGTTTCATGATTTCAATTAATTACATGCTTGATGTACTGTATTACAACATCTAACTTAACCATTAAATCGTAAAAAAATAAAACGCAATTTAAAAATCAATAAAACGAATTTCATAGGACCCTAAGAAACGTTCAAGAATAAACCAACCCTTAAAGACATTTACTTGTATAAAAAGTGTGACAACCAGCCCCGGTTTATCCCTAAATCAAATATCTAACACTATAACTGCACCAGATGGGTTATATTAGAAATGATTTCATTGGCTGGTTTGTCAGCATTAATGGATGATTGATTAACTGAGAGCGTGCACATGAATGAAGGCCTGCAGAGCTCATGTCAGCATGTGCTGACCGCTCACTCTGTCGCCACAACGACATTCAGCCACAATTCATTAGAGATTCAATCCAAACTTCGGTGTTGCGCGTCTCACTGCAGCTGCTGTGGTTCATTTAGCCTCAGGCGCGCGTGCTCGTGCTGCAACATCAGCAGACGACAAAATGCGACGAAACACCGTGAACTTCTTACCTGAAAGTCTGCCGATGAATCTCGAGAGCGGATAGAGCACATAAAACATCACACTCACGATCATGTTTCACAGGACAACAGGAACAAACTTTATTCATGTCGCTGAACGTAAACAGCATGACGACAAACGCCAGCGGGATGACGTCACTGCCAACAGGCGAGTGTTGTGTCGTATTATTGTTTAAAAAAATAATATATCGTTAAATGTTTCTATTTACTGCATCTTTTGTATTTTCTGTGCCTGAATACGATCTTTGTTTGCAGAGTTATGAGTTCATAAAGCTTCATCAGAGCTACATCAACAGTGTGCATGTGCAACATACAATATGATGAGTTTAGGATGCACAGAATTATAATGCATAAATGTGTTTGTTTATTATTATTATTATTAATAAAAAATTGAAACATTTGCTAATTTAGTTGTTATAGCCACAATGCTGTTAAAGCACAACATTTTAAAAGATGGCTTCATACCTTGGAAAAGAGTTGACCTCAAAACTGTTCAGATTATAAAATGTTCATGCTCAGATCAAAACATTTATGCATATACAGTATCTGATCAGGCATAACATTATGAGCACTGACAGTAGTGAATAACACTGATCATCTCTTCATCACGGCACCTGATATATTAGGCAGCAAGTGAACATTTTGTCCTCAAAGTTGATGTTAGAAGCAGGAAAAATGGACAAGCGTAAGGATTTGAGAGAGTTTGACAAGGGCCAAATTGTGATGGCTAGACGACTGGGTCAGAGCATCTCCAAAACTGCAGCTCTTGTGGGGTGTTCCCGGTCTGCAGTGGTCAGTATCTATCAAAAGTGCTCCAAGGAAGGAACAGTGGTGAACCGGCAACAGGGTCATGGGCGGCCGAGGCTCATTGATGCACGTGGGGAGCGAAGGCTGGCCCGTGTGGTCTGATCCAATAGATGAGCTACTGTAGCTCAAATTGCTCAAGAAGTTAATGCTGGTTCTGATAGAAAGGTGTCAGAATACACAGTGCATCAGTTTGTTGCATATGGAGCTGCATAGACACAGACCAGTCATGCTGACCCCTGTCCACCGCCGAAAAGGCCAACAGTGGACACGTGAGCATCAGAACTGGACCACGGGGCAATGGAAGAAGGTGTCCTGGTCTGATGAATCACGTTTTCTTTTACATCACGTGGATGGCCGGGTGCGTGTGCGTCACTTACCTGGGGAACACATGGCACCAGGATGCACTATGGGAAGAAGGCAAGCCGGTGGAGGCAGTGTGATGCTTTGGGCAATGTTCTGCTGGGAAACCTTGGGTCCTGTCATCCATGTGGATGTTTGACTTTGACACGTACCACCTACCTAAGCATTGTTGCAGACCATGTACACCCTTTCATGGAAACGGTATTCCCTGGTGGCTGTGGCCTCTTTCAGCAGGATAATGCTCCTGCCACAAAGCAAAAATGGTTCAGGAATGGTTTGAGGAGCACAACAACGAGTTTGAGGTGTTGACTTGGCCTCCAAATTCCCCAGATCGCATTTCAATCGAGCATCTGTGGGATGTGCTGAACAAACAAGTCCGATCCATGGAGGCTCCACCTCACAACTTACAGGACTTAAAGGATCTGCTGCTAACATCTTCATGCCAGTGAAGGTGAAGGTGAAGGTGGTCATAATGCTGCCTAATGTAATGTAATGCCTGATCAGTGTATATATACTCTGTGTGTGTGTGTGTGTGTGTGTGTGTGTGTATATATATATATATATATATATATATATATATATATATATATATATATATATATATATATATATATATATATAATGCATATGGCAGATGCTTTTATTCAAAGTGACATGCATTCAAGCTATATATTTTATTAGTTCACGCAAATGCATAAATTTAAAAAAAAATTTTTGATCTGTGCATTAATATTTATGAGATTCATTCCATTTGAACAATTCGGAGGATTTTTTTTGTCATTTGATAAGACTTACCTTTTCAATTTTGTGCTATAACTAAATTAGCAAATTGTTTCTATTTATTTAGTTCATGCATTACCATGGCAATTCGTTTTAAGAAAAAGAGATTTCAGACAGCACACCAAATAATTATCTTCTAAATTATTCTGCTAGTTTTTAAGTGTTTAAATTCACTATGTGATTGTTAATGTGGCTTCATCTGTGTAGGAATGTGAGTCTCTCCCTGACTGTGTCTGACATGCATTTTTAATGTCTTTCTCTTCACTCACACGGCGGATTCCAGCAGTAGAGCAGGTGTCACATATACACCTGTTGCTAAGACACGTAAACCAGCTTCACACATGCCGGACAACACTAGACACATCAGCAGGAACGCTATCAAACTGTATGTTGGAGATGAAGGGTGATGACTTCAGTGTCCACAGTCTCTCTCTGGACTCCCTCAGCTTGACCGAACATGAACATCCACACGAGGTGGTCCTGGAGGATGAAGCCGACACCGATGCTCGGGGTAAGACTGGAGATCTGAATGAACACGTCCTGCTACAGTTGTGAAGCGTTCAGGCTTGTGTGACATTCAGAACTGAGTTGAAATGCAGTACTAAACAGGATGCAGATTTGTAATTTAAGTAATTAAAATGCAATAAAATTCAATAACTTGATTATAGTAATACAATTACCCATGAACATGTTATCATATTTCTAGTAGTAGCATTAGATTAACAATGTTTCATTTGTATTTAAAAAAAATTACATTTAAATTACTTTATTGGCATGATTGTGTTTACATAAAATATAGACATTTAACAAGACATTATGAAGAAAAAATACAGTAATATTTAAAATAATATTTTTTACAATATTAATATTGTAATATACTTAAACAGTGAATTTTGCCCAACCCTGTATGCATTACTACTTAAGCAACGTCATGATGATGAGAAAGCATGTGTTTTTGTACAGTATCGGAGCTGAAGCACATCAGGCAGGATTTGTCCACTGAAGAATTATACCTGCAGGCCTGTAAACTGGTTGGTGTCGTTCCTGTCAGATATTTCCTCCGAAACCTGGGCTGCACCACCATTAACCTCAACCACCATGGACTCGGGCCTTTGGGAGGAAAAGCTCTGGCGATCGCCCTCGTGGTAAGACGGACCATTCCTGATGTTCGTCTAAAGGTGATGTGCTGACGCTGACGTGAGCTCTCACTCTCTGTGTACGCAGACAGACATGCACACCACAACACTGGAGCTGGCAGACAACTTTCTGTTAGCCGAAGGGGCCAGATATCTCATGGAGATGCTGAGGGCCAATTTCACCATTCAGAACCTTGTAAGTCTGTCTTGTGATTCTCACTTACCTGTCGCAATAAATTTGTCCACTAGAGGGAAGCAAAATGTTAACATGTGACATCTGGCATCTTGCAGGATCTCTCCGACAATCACCTTCAGTCCGCTGGAGCAGAGTGTGTTGCTAAAATGCTCTTGGAAAACATTTCCATTAAATCATTAAAACTAGCAGGTATTTCATGTATATGTGCATACTATGGAAGCCCATTTCCACCCAATAATAATAGTAAAAAAAACATGCTTTGTTTTTTAAATTAAATCTTATGACATAAAATTTCATAATTATGAGCTAAAACTCAAAATTATGAGGTACTAAGTCATAATTATAAGATTAAAAAGTCGAAATTTTGACATAAAAAGTCATAATAATAGATAAAAATTCAAAATTGATGTCATAATGAGATAAAAAGTCAAACTGACATGCTAATTCATAATTATGATTAAAAAAAAGTCCAAATTATGACACACTATAATAATTATGAGATAATTTTGACTGACATACTAGCACATAATTATGACATATTAAGTCAGACCAAGTCATTTTATGTCATAATTGTGAGCTAGTATGTCATAGTCAAAATTATCTCATAATTGTCATAATTTGGACTTATCTCATAATTATGAACTAGTCTGTCCGTTCCACTTTTTATCTCATAATTATGACATACTAAGTCATCACTTCAACTTTTTATGTCATAATTATGTGATAAGAAGTGGAACGGACAGACTAATTCATAATTATGAATTAAAAGTCCAAATTATGATGATATAATTATAAGAAACAAAATCATGCTTTGGTAAATCATAATTATGACATAAAAAGTTGAAGTCATAATTATGATTTACCAAAGCATGATTTTGTTTCTTATGGGGCAGAAATGAGCTTCCATAGCACGAAGTACCACAAACTCACACAGTGAACATTATTCACATGATGTTTATGTTCACAGGGAATAAATTTGCTGAAGATGATGCAAAATGGTTTGCAGATGCCTTTTCAGTAAGTGTAAATCAATGGCGCCGAACAGAACAGAAAACGAATCCAGTTATCATAGTGAATCTCTATGGGTAAAATGAAGAGGGAAAAAAAGTTTGTGCATGTGTTTTCTTTGCACTTCTAATAAAGCCAATCTAATCAAAGTTATTTCGGTAACACTTTACAATAGGTTTTCGTTTGTTAACATTAGTTAACTACACTAGAAAACATAAACCGACAATGAACATCACTTCTAGAGCGTTTGTTAATCTTAATTTACTAGCCTAATACATTTTTAAAATCAAAAGTTTTACATACATAGTTCAGTCATGAAACTCCAACCAAGCACTGATTTGTTCCTCTAAGGCCGTGGCATTAACCAACCAGACGTACTTCCTACTCCATCCTAGGTGTATTTGACTTTCTTCTTTCTGATGAACACAATCAGAGTTATATTAATAAATATCCTGATGCATCCGAGCTTTATAATAGCAGTGAACAGGAAACAATGAGTATGAGCTGAAGAAAGTGCATCCATCCATTATAAACATTTTTTTCTTTTTTCTTTTTTCTTTTTTTCTTTTTAACTCGACATTTTTAACAGCTTGGGGGACATTCATAAGTATTGTTTTCATAGGTATTGTACTTTATAGAAAATGTATTTTTTAAAGCACACATTACATTACATTACCAAAGATAAAATGGTCAAATAAAACCTTTTCCCTTTCCTAGTGTTTAATTTAGCTTAGCATAGTGCAAACTGGTTTAAAAGACTCTCTTAATGATCTAGAACAAAAAAGTATCATGATAACACGCTAAGTTTTTGGTGCACAAATTACACACTGCACCTTTTAAGAAGTAATGCGAAAAGTTTTATTGCAAGAAATTGTGTATAAACAAACAGAACTTTTGTTTTTGAGAATAGAAACATCTCATGTGTCTCTTTTCAGAGCAACTACAGAGTCAAGGAGCTGGATTTGAGCCACAATCAGTTCTGCGGGAGAGGCGGTGAACATCTGGGTCAGATGATAGGTAAATAAGACACGTGTGATGTGAGAGAATTAAACGTCACAACACAATAGGAAGAAACCACAGTAATTTAATGTCTGTTCATGCAGCAAATAATGACGGTATAGAAGCTCTTGATCTGAGCTGGAATCATCTGCGAATGAAAGGAGCTGTAGCTTTCTGTGCTGGACTAAAGGTACCACCACACAAACATACAGTATTTAGGGCCCTAAGAAAGGAGTTTGGGCCGCACCCACACTCCACTGAATTTTGATGCGTTCTCCTGTCACAAATTAATACAAATCCATATCTGCAAATATGGAACCTTGAGTCTCAGACCTTATCAACAATATGTGTTTTGTCAAGATTAGTGTAATGATTATGTTCTGTTATATTGTCTCTTCTTTTGACATTCTGTTCTCTTTCCTTTAGTTCCTGTTTAGTTTCGGTCTCCTTGGTTTCTGATTATGTCCTCGTTTGTTTCTATGGTTACCCATTATGTTCACCTGTGTCTCATTTAGTTTCCTTTAGCTACTACACTAATCCGTGTACATTTGAAAACACATCTCTCTCTTTCTGTTTTGGCCTTCCATCCACACTGAGATGGGATTTTTGTCTTATGAAAACAAATTTTTGAAGACATTCTTGTCACAGACATATTGTTGGGTTTGAGTCCACCTTATTTGAGTTTGCGTTTAACCAATCGAGTCCTGGTCAAGTCCGAGTCCAAAAAGGGCCAAGTCTGAATCAAACTAAATATTACTGTATGTCATTAAGTCTATCTTAGGCTTGTTTTTTATTTCACAGTATACTGCTGAGCAAACTGCAAGTCACCATATAATGGAAGTTATGGCTGACTTCACTTCTGTAGTGTGACACATTTCTGAGTGAAACAGCCTTTCTAATGTGAAAAACTATAGAGTGGGATTTGACTGTTTAAAGTACTGTTTCTATGGTAACAAAATGTCCAATTTTAAAAAATTTTTCACATGGAAAAAAAATTGAGTGTTTAAGCTTACCTAATTTATGATGACTTATAAAGTATGTGATTGTAAAAACACAATAAAATGTGTACCAAGTGCACTGACAGTTAACACATTAATGGTTGAATTAAATTTTAGTAATCAAAAAGAATGCCTAATTAACTGAAATCATGAAACGGACAATTTAACAACAGTTTATCAAAAGTTTAACAAAAATATATTGTTATATTTTTAGTAGATAACAATGTTTCAAATGCCACCTATTTTTATTTATTTTTGAATTATATTTAATAAATCAATTTTCATTTTATGGACCATAACAATTAAAATCTTGACAGTATTGATCATAGTTTTATCAGTTTAATCAGTTGGGAACAATGTATTATAGATATATGAACAAATAGCCATAATTACTTATGAATGATGTAACTATAATTGTTTTATCGCAAAACTTGTGTCAGACCAATTAAACTCATCTGTTTGTAAATTTCACTTCCTCATTGATTCACACTCATTGATTTGAAGCAAGCCATTTCAAATTTAATTCAATTGTTACAGGCATGATACATACAATATTGCCAAAGCATTAAACACAACAAGCAATGACAAGAAAAAGAAATGTACAACATAACAAAGTCATTACAGAACAGCAGCACGTCATTTAAAGTGTATACAGAAAGATTCATATTTTAAATTCCTTCAAGGTCAGTGGTTAGATTTTTCACAGGATTACATGCATTTCAGTGTCACATTGTGCAAATCATGAAGAGATTTCTGTCTCCTCAGGTCAACACGACTTTGAAACACTTAGACCTGTCATGGAACGGCTTTGGAAATGAGGGTGCTTTAGCTCTGGGTGAAGCACTCAAGTTTAACAACACGCTGGTGCACCTGGACCTCAACAACAACCGCATCACTGATGAAGGAGCGAGCCTGCTGTGTAAGGGGCTGGAGGCTAACGATACTCTCAGAGTGCTGCAGGTGGGTGGGACGGACCTTTAGACTCTCTTACTGTATACTGCTTACTTTAAAATGACAACAAATTCACCTTTTCAAACATTGCACAAGTACAATGCAATATGTTCATATGCAGCAATTCATTCAGTGAGCATTTAAATTACCACCTCTAAGCTGTTGTGTTGTGTTGTTTTTATCTGGTTTTCCAGTACAAATATCTAATATTCTTAGATCAATTACTTGAGAAGCAAGATGACATATTAAGTCTTGCTTTTTGAGTGAGTTTTTGCTTAAAACAAGAAAAAAATGTCAGAAAAATAATCTTTCCCCTTTGAGTTTTTTTTGACCCTGCTGATAGATATTTGTCCTTGTTTTAAGCAGAAACCCACTTAATTTTCAGAAAATAACACTATATCATTACGTCACTATATCACTTCTTCAGTAAATGTATCCTGATTTAAAAATGTTTAGATATTTGTACTGGAAAACTACACAAAAATACTGAGGAAGAAAATATTTTTTGCAGTGTACTTAAAATTGTACTAAAACTTGAACACATATTTTGAAGTATCATCTGTGATATACTGATGTTTCCTTACAGCTGGCGTATAACTCATTAACAGTAGAGGGGGCTCTTACTTTGATCAATGTAGTGAAGAACACACCTAAAACTGCCATTGAGGAGATCAACATATGTGTGAGTGCAAACTGCTTTTGCTTCAGGCCGAGCCAGCAAAGTACACAGTCTGCTTATCCTACAAAATGTACTGGAATACAGGTGCTGGTCATATAATTAGCATATCATCAAAAAGTTGATTTATTTCACTAATTCCATTCAAAAAGTGAAACTTGTATATTATATTCATTCATTACACACAGACTGATATATTTCAAATGTTTATTTCTTTTAATTTTGATGATTATAACTGACAACTAAGGAAAATCCCAAATTCAGTATCTCAGAAAATTAGAATATTGTGAAAAGGTTCAATATTGAAGACACCTGGTGCCACACTCTAATCAGCTAATGAACTCAAAACACCTGCAAAGGCCTTTAAATGGTCTCTCAGTCTAGTTCTGTAGGCTACACAATCATGGGGAAGACTGCTGACTTGACAGTTGTCCAAAAGATGACCAGTGACACAGGAGGGCAAGACACAAAAGGTCATTGCAAAAGAGGCTGGCTGTTCACAGAGCTCTGTGTCCAAGCACATTAATAGAGAGGCGAAGGGAAGGAAAAGATGTGGTAGAAAAGTGTACAAGCAATAGGAGAGGATTGTGAAACAAAACCCATTCAAAACTGTGGGGGAGATTCAGAAAGAGTGGACTGCAGCTGGAGTCAGTGCTTCAAGAACCACTACGCACAGACGTATGCAAGACATGGGTTTCAGCTGTTGCATTCCTTGTGTCAAGCCACTCTTGAACAACAGACAGCGTCAGAAGCGTCTCGCCTGGGCTAAAGACAAAAAGGACTGGACTGCTGCTGAGTGGTCCAAAGTTATGTTCTCTGATGAAAGAAAATTTTGCATTTCCTTTGGAAATCAGGGTCCCAGAGTCTGGAGGAAGAGAGGAGAGGTACACAAGGTCTCCAAGGTTTCCACAGTCAGTGATGGTTTGGGGTGCCATGTCATCTGCTGGTGTTGGTCCACTGTGCTTTCTGAGATCCAAGGTCAACGCAGCCGTATACCAGGAAGTTTTAGAGCACTTCATGCTTCCTGCTGCTGACCAACTTTATGGAGATGCAGATTTCAATTTTCAACAGGACTTGGCACCTGCACACAGTGCCAAAGCTACCAGTACCTGGTTTAAGGACCATGGTATCCCTGTTCTTACTTGGCCAGCAAACTCGCCTGACCTTAGAAAATCTATGGGGTATTGTGAAGAGGAAGATGCGATATGCCAGACCCAACAATGCAGAAGAGCTGAAGGCCACTATCAGAGCAACCTGGGCTCTTATAACACCTGAGCAGTGCCACAGACTGATCGACTCCATGCCACGCCGCATTGCTGCAGTAATTCAGGCAAAAGGAGCCCCAACTAAGTATTGAGTGCTGTACATGCTCATACTTTTCATGTTCATACTTTTCAGTTGGCCAAGATTTCTAAAAATCCTTTCTTTGTATTGGTCTTAAGTAATATTCTAATTTTCTGAGATACTGAATTTGGGATTTTCCTTAGTTGTCAGTTATAATCATCAAAATTAAAAGAAATAAACATTTGAAATATATCAGTCTGTGTGTAATGAATGAATATAATATACAAGTTTCACTTTTTGAATGGAATTAGTGAAATAAATCAACTTTTTGATGATATTCTAATTATATGACCAGCACCTGTATATTAACACGACCATAACCTGCATAGACCAATCAGTATGCAAAATAGTTTATTTTTTGAATAAACTTTATTTATTGTTCTGATAAGGCATCCAGTATGGAGGTTCAAAAGGGAATCAACAACAGTAAGGCACATTTAAATAATGTAAAAGATGAAGGCATCAAGAAAAATAGATAAACTAAATGATTACTACACTCCAGTAGTGCAATAATGTTCCAGATGGCCTGTTAACTTTTGGATTCATTCCCATAGAAAAGCTTTGAATCACTAATTCGACAGTTGTGTATTTTATTAGGCTACTGTTAACTCTTTGTTATCAGCGATGGCAATTGTTTAAACAAAATTAACCCATTCAGAACGGACAATTGTTTGGGCTTTCAAAGAAAAGTTAGCTGATGTTAATATTAATTATAAATAGATATAGGCCTACGAGAAAATGAATGATGACTGGAAAACAAGATTTATCTGTAGATTTGCATTTACTTTCATTTGCATTTATTTTGTTCTTTTTGTGCTTAAAGATGTTTTTTTTATGGCCAGATTAAAACGAATTTCACACATTAACAGGAATAATAATCTGCAGCTACACAATATGACAATTTTTTTGAAGGTCTGATCCCAGCTAAGAAAAATATTCTAAGAACATACACATGACATACAGGAAGTGTTTTGTCCTTTTACCGTTACTTATTTTACTGCATTTTTACTGCATTTAGTCGTGACCCACCAGTTGAGAACAGTAAAATACAGAATTAGAATAAAATGTGTTTTCTTGGCACAATGATGCTTGTGTTTGTAGAACGTTCTGGTGAATGAGAACTTCGTGCAGCTCTTAGAGTTGATCTGTCAGGAACATCCCAGTCTGGAGGTGCAGTATGGAGGAGTCGGAGGCTTTATCGCCAAAAAGCCTCGGAAACGCATTGATCCCATGAAAGTCATTCAGGTAGATAGCCATGGGAATTAAAACGGCTTATTAGTAAATTGGCGAAAATTTTGTATTTCTCAAGTCTGATGGTTTTGCACTTGCTGAGTTGTCTTTTTGCAGGATTACCTTGATCAGCGCAAGCTTCGTCTGTGGGACTTCTTCCGTAACATAGACAAAGATGGGACAATGCGTGTTCCTGTCGTAGACTTCAGAAAAGCCGTTCAGGTATTGACTACATTTCAAGACTTCCATTTGTGTTATTTCAGAGTTTTCATCATGAGCACAGATTAAAAAAATATGTTCTAAGAACTTTTTGTTATCATTCTCATTAAGTTATGACAGCGTTATTTCTGAATAACATCCAATTTTTTTAAATATTTAAAAAATATTATGTTAACATTAAGGGAACATTCTGTTTTATCATTCCTCAAACATTATGGGAACATTACATGAAACAAGTAGTAACATTTAAAAAAAAACAAAAAAAAAAACGAATATCCAACTAAAATATTTCAGAACATTTTTTTTTGTGCTAATGGTTTGAGAACATTGTTAAAGAAAAGATAATTCTGAACAAACATTACTGGAACCTTGAGAGAACCTAACCAAAACATTACCCAATGTTTCTGAGAACGATTTCTCAGTTAGCTATGGAAGCCCATTTCCGCCACTAAATAAAAAAATAAAAAGAGTAATTGCGACTTTTTATCTCAGAATTCTGACTTTTTATCTCACAATTGCGAGTTATAAAGTCACAATTCTGAGATGAAAACTTGCAATTGCGAGAAAAAAAGTCAGAATTGTGAGTTTATATCTCAGAATTCTGACTTTATATCACGCAATTGTGAGATATAAACTCGCAATTGCGAGATAAAAAGTCAGAATTCTGAGATAAAAAGTCGCAATTACTCTTTTTATTTTTTTATTTAGTGGCGGAAACGGGTTTCCATAGTTAGCTGGGACTGCACTATTATTCTGTGGAAAATAGTTCAAGAATGAGTAGATGAGTCCAAACATCTGGTAGTGTAAAACTATGTAAAAAAAGGTAACCCTGAGCATTAAATGACATGCGTTATTATTTCTGGTCACACCATACAGCAATCCAGCATCCCACTGGAGAGATTCCAGATTGAGGAGTTGATTCAGAGACTGGACAGAGACCGAACAGGCATAGTGGACTACAGGTGGACTCTCTTTTACCGCTCTACCACAAACAATGAGATAATGTAGTCATTAAACATTAATGCACACAGAAACTGTGTGTAAAACACACAGACTCTGTACACCAGGACCGTTCTCACCAATACTGCAACTTTATGATCATGACAGGAAATTGTGAAATCCCAGTGACTCTGTAATTAGTCTGTACTAGAGTTCACTAAATATAAGTTATAAGAACTGCCTATAACCGTTCAAAACTTGAGGGTCAATGTGGCGCTCACATTAAAAACCAATGGAATATTCAATTTGAGCAGGTGATTTATGTAAACTTTAAGCCTAGAATTAGCATAGAAATATAGGTATGTAACATCACTTCTCATTCTCATTGCACTTTGCTGACCTTCACAGTGCAGTTATTATTGCTGAACTATTGCCTTGCTACCCCACAGAGGCCTGGCAGATACTAGGAAACAGATGATGCGAGACCACCGCCGCCAACTGCGTAAAGTGGAGTCAAGGCAGAAGAAGGAGAAACAGAAGAGCGACAGGATCCTCAAAACCTTTGAGAGCGCAGTAGAGGCCGTCACTCCACGGAGCTCCATGATAATATCTCCAGGCGCTGCCAAAGAGGACTCCAGTGGTCCCCAGCACTTCTCTGCCACCCCGCTCAGCTCCTGGCACCATATAATCATGTCCAACAGCAGCCGCTACTCCGTCAATAACATGAGCAGCGAGCACGTGCACCTTCCCATGATAGGGAACCCCTCGAGATCACCAGACATGCGCTCATATTCACAGCCAAACCTTTTCGCCAGTATCCCTAAACCATCGACCAGCAAACCCACTTCTGCCCAAGGATTGCACTCCACGTCCAACCCAAGTGTGGCCAGCAGTAAACTCAGCCCCACTGCTAACCTGACCAGATCCAGGCCGGCGTTAAACACTGAGCCCACCAGTAAAGCAAAGGTTAAAGGGAAGAAAAAGAAGACCAAGAAAAGAAAAGAAAAGATATAATGTCAAAAGGATATGGTGTTAATGCCTGTCAAGCTCCACAAAGGGAATAAGAAAATTCAGAAGACTTTAAATATATAGCACATGAGATATATGGGACATTTTTTATTATATATATTTTTTTTTGTCGTTTTGGAGGGTTTCCTCTGGGGACTCTGGTTTCCCCTACATTCTAAAGACATCCCAGATAGCAAATTGATTCTGGAACCAATCTGGTTGGTTTTTGGTTGAGTTTGGCCCACATGGAAATATGGCCCAAGATTCGCCCAGAAGCTGCTTGCAAAAAGTCAACCAGATCCATGCCGGAAGCAAACCAAAACTCAGCCACAATAGCCGCTTTTCCACTGTCGGGCCAGCGCGAGCCAGGGCTTTCAGCGGACCAGGCTAGGCTAATAGCCCCGGACTTGTAGCACCGAGCCCAAAATCACGCTGCATTTCCACCGTCGGGCCAGAAGCTCCGCAGCGCTTCACTAAAACACGCCTCTCTGGAACAACGTCACACAAACTAGTCATTTCACAAACAAATGGAAGTTTTATCAGAAAAATAATCAGAAAGAAATCGCTGGAAACTAGCGAGATCGTAGAGTGAACATGATAAAAGCAGGCGTTTGTTGGCATTTTGTTGTTTACTTAAAGATTTAAAAGCCCAAGCATCGATGTTTTACCAAACAAATTGATCATAATGAATTAATTTGTGTCAAGATTAAACATTAGTCACAGAAATAAAGTGGTATTTACTGTTATTTCACAAAAGAAAGAGGACACACATACTTATTCAGTCGCGTCTGTTTCTGTTTATTTGTAGTCATATGTTTACATCACATTTACAAAGAATGATACACTCAAAAAAATGATACTTTAAACTAACTCAAGTCAATTATGGACAGTGGTTCCACACAACCAACTTAGTTTTTATAAACATTAAAGGTTTATTTTTAATCTATGCAATGTCCTTGTGCTGTGACAACACAACTGACTAAGGAAGAATCTATGTAAAATAGTTATGTCCAACCAACTCAATTCAATCATGGACAGTGGTTCCACATGATTGAAACAAGTAAAACCCAATAGAATCAACCATGTTAAACAAACTAGAATCCATTGTGTTCATTTTACTTGAATGAATGGTTTTAGTTTTCATATTAATTGAATTATACAAATAATCCTACAATGAATGCTTCTTGTTTAGTCTTGTGATTTACATAACTTTTGTGATGTTCTGTGTTGGCGGTCTAGAAGTAAAATTGGTTTCATCCAGGGCAGCATTTCCCAAAAGCATCATAAGCGTAAGTTGACCGTAGCAATGGAGCTACAATCAACTTAGGGTCACGATACTTTTGGGAAACGCAACCCAGAATACTACCATAGTGAATACTTTGTTATTAAAGTAATTTGGATTTTTGCTAGCAGGTCCCCAGCCCAAGCACAAGCTCAACACTTCACTACAATGGTAACCCCACAACTATTAACATAACAGAAACTTTTAAATACCAACATAATAGTAAGTAAACATTAAAAAGTCGCTCCATTTTCTCATCTTGCTAAAAACTGCTTAAAATAACACTTTATTTCAACATTTACTCTCCCAGATCAGCCCCTTTGCAAAGCATGATGGGAAGTGAAAGTCCTGTTTGATTGAGTCCTGGTTGAATTTACTTGATTGAAACATGTTATTTTAATATGAAAGCATCGAGTTAAGTCAAAAAGTAATTGTTTCAAGTCAATTTAACATGAAGCAATTAAATTTGAACCAGAAACCTGATACAATGGTGTTGAATCAAAATAAGTTGTTTAAATAAAGTGAACAGCATCAAAAAATCATTTTTATGAGTGTAATTTCTACAAATTTTCCACCAAAAATACGACCTGAGGAGCTTTAGCACTCTCTCCAGTGAGTCCCAACAGTTGTATTTTCAGTCTGAGAAACAGGGGAATCCCGAAAAACTGGAGTTGCTTTATTTTATGAAATATGCGGAGCTAAATGTGGATATCAGACAGTCCGTTAAGAGACGAGATGTGCTGACAGATAAAATAAATACATGATTGTGATAAGATTTGTCTGATTTCTTCAAGCCTGTCGTATTTACCATGTTTACTATGGTAATAGCGCGCATATTCTTGGTGATCAGAATCCACATCGGATCACAAACAAGTTATTTCAAACACTTGCTGCTGTCTGAAAGTGAGTTCTGAGCTAAAATGATTTTAAAAGTCTTTAATGCTGATGTTAGCTGGTCACCTACATGTAATCATCCATGGCGCCTCCTTCTCCACAGATTAACTCCGCCTTTGTTCGTAACCACTCCCTCAAGCCCGAGCTGGCCTGCTTTGGACCAAGGTATTCGGCGGGCCGAAAAACCCTGGCCGTTGGCCCCAAGGAAACACCGACGAGGCACGATCAAGTGTCAAGTGACAGTGGAAACGCGAATGGCCCTGGCACGCACTAGCACGCCCGCTTTAGGCCCGACAGTGGAAACACGGCTAATGTCTTTCATGTGCCCAGAAATCAGCCATAACTGGCCCAAAACAGGGCCAGGATCCCCAAATGTCAGAGAGAAAAGAGACAAACTGCCACTCTTTTTACCCAAGAACTCGTCCACAACAGTAAGAAAACAGCTATTGCAGCTGCTACATAATGTTTTTTTTATGGCAGATGTGCCGAATGTAAGCGAGATTTAGCCCAGACTCTGTTGCTATATGGGATGCAGGTCAAACTCAACACAGAATATCCTGGTTGGGCTGGGACTCGAACTGGGAACCTTCTTGCTGTGCTTCCCTCGAGAAGTTCGTACCACATTAAATGCAGCACATGCTTTGACAGTACGTGATTTCAGATGCAGCTATAATGTAGATCTGAAAGTATCAGTGCTGGGGAACTGACTTTTATTTTAGTTTGTCAATCATACCGTATTGGTTTTCTTTCTCATGTTTATGTTTGTTGTTTTGCAATGATATGATTTTGAGCTGTTTTATTTATATGCAAATGCTTTGGGAATGTGAATGTAACATTTTTGACTTCAATAAAGTTGACAGAAAGACAAAATTGTAGTGTATGTGATTCCAGGTCGATGAGACTCAAAATAGTTTGACAGTAAAATTCCCAAAATAAACGGTCATGTCATCTACCACCAATACTTCTTCTAAATACTGCTTCAGCAAATACCACTTTAAAGTAGCATACAAAGCACCAGGATACACACACAATTTATTTGTTTATTCCAAATTATAGCTGAGATCAGTATAAATTGAAAAGAAATTGCCAGTTATAATTTATTACTCAAAATATTTACAGGGTTGCAGATTTAGCCCAAAGTTACTCAGTAGTGTCTTGCTTACTTGGTACCATAGTTCATTTTGCTTATATAGTGTTGGTAAACATTTTCCATAAATAAAAATAACTTTTTGTAATCATATTTCTTAATAAGTTGGGTGACCTGATGATAAAAATGACAAAACATCCGTAAGTGTTTCTTTACATCATACAATTTATCTAAATTGCTAGATTGTGAGTCTTGTCCTGGATGACATATTTCATGTGAAAACACACCTGTTATTTTCTCTCTCTCAGTTTCAACAGTTTATACCCACTGCCTTAAATCCATAAAATTAATTGCTTTAGCAGTGTTGTGTAAAAGACAAATTTGAACATCATCATTTGTCAGAGAATACTGCTGTGAAAAAAGCAGATGCTGATTGTCATACAAGATAAGATGGTCTTTAAAATCCAGAGAGCCCTGTTCCTGCAACACAACTAACTGATGCACGATGATTGTCACGCTTCTTTATTTCGTCCTCTTCAGGTCTGCTGTTGTCGAGGGGGTGAGTACAATTTATTTCTTGATGTTTGAAAGCAGCAAAAACTGAACCAGGTGCTTTACAGTTAAATTATTAGTAAGCATAGAGACTTATTGATACCATTGTCATTGCTTCGACTCAGCAGCTAAACTAAAGATTAGGTCTTAAAATTAGATTTGAATGGTTCAACAACAGGAGAAGATTATTCCAGTTTAGGAGACAGCAGAAAAACCATGCTCAACCATAGATTTTAAAGGGGCAGACAGTAACATTTTAACTGGAATATCTCCTGAAAATGAATACAGGTGCTGGTCATATAATTAGAATATCATCAAAAAGTTGATTTATTTCACTAATTCCATTCAAAAAGTGAAACTTGTATATTATTCATTCATTACACACAGACTGATATATTTCAAATGTTTACATCAATGTTTTGATGATTATAACTGACAACTAAGGAAAATCCCAAATTCAGTATCTCAGAAAATTAGAATATTGTGAAAAAGTTCAATATTGAAGACACCTGCTGCCACACTCTAATCAGCTAATTAACACAAAACACCTGCAAAGGCCTTTAAATGGTCTCTCAGTCTAGTTCTGTAGGCTACACAATCATGGGTAAAACTGCTGACTTGACAGTTGTCCAAAAGACGACCACTGACACCTTGCACAAGGAGGGCAAGACACAAAAGGTCATTGCAAAAGAGGCTGGCTGTTCACAGAGCTCTGTGTCCAAGCACATTAATAGAGAGGCGAAGGGAAGGAAAAGATGTGGTAGAAAAAAGTGTACAAGCAATAGGGATAACCGCACCCTGGAGAGGATTGTGAAACAAAACCCATTCAAAACTGTGGGGGAGATTCACAAAGAGTGGACTGCAGCTGGAGTCAGTGCTTCAAGAACCACTACGCACAGACGTATGCAAGACATGGGTTTCAGCTGTCGCATTCCTTGTGTCAAGCCACTCTTGAACAACAGACAGCGTCAGAAGCGTCTCGCCTGGGCTAAAGACAAAAAAGACTGGACTGCTGCTGAGTGGTCCAAAGTTATGTTCTCTGATGAAAGAAAATTTTGCATTTCCTTTGGAAATCAGGGTCCCAGAGTCTGGAGGAAGAGAGGAGAGGCACACAATCCACGTTGCTTGAGGTCCAGTGTAAAGTTTCCACAGTCAGTGATGGTTTGGGGTGCCATGTCATCTGCTGGTGTTGGTCCACTGTGTTTTCTGAGGTCCAAGGTCAACGCAGCCATATACCAGGAAGTTTTAGAGCACTTCATGCTTCCTGCTGCTGACCAACTTTATGGAGATGCAGATTTCATTTTCCAACAGGACTTGGCACCTGCACACAGTGCCAAAGCTACCAGTACCTGGTTTAAGGACCATGGTATCCCTGTTCTTAATTGGCCAGCAAACTTGCCTGACCTTAACCCCGTAGAAAATCTATGGGGTATTGTGAAGAGGAAGATGCGATATGCCAGACCCAACAATGCAGAAGAGCTGAAGGCCACTATCAGAGCAACCTGGGCTCTTATAACACCTGAGCAGTGCCACAGACTGATCGACTCCATGCCACGCCGCATTGCTGCAGTAATTCAGGCAAAAGGAGCCCCAACTAAGTATTGAGTGCTGTACATGCTCATACTTTTCATGTTCATACTTTTCAGTTGGCCAAGATTTCTAAAAATCCTTTCTTTGTATTGGTCTTAAGTAATATTCTAATTTTCTGAGATACTGAATTTGGGATTTTCCTTAATTGTCAGTTATAATCATTAAAATTAAAAGAAATAAACATTTGAAATATATCAGTCTGTGTGTAATGAATGAATATAATATACAAGTTTCACTTTTTGAATGGAATTACTGAAATAAATCAACTTTTTGATGATATTCTAATTATATGACCAGCACCTGTAAAAGATCAATGCAAATGCAATGTAGTTTTGGTGCTGAGTCTTGTAAAGCCTTAAAGGGTTAGTTCATGTCTTTCCATACCTGTAAGACTTTCGTTCAACTTCGAAGAACAGAAGATATTTTGAATGAAATCTGAGAGATTTCTGTCTCTCCGTTAACAGTCCACACAACTACCACTTTGACACTTCAAAAAGTTCATAAAGAGATCGTAAAACTAATCCACATGAATCAAGAGGTTTAGTCCAAATTTTCTGAAGAGACTTGGTTGCTTTATATGATGAACAGATTGAATGTATTCACACTTTGATGGTAGAACTTGATGTAGGTCAGAGCTGGGATCAATTTGTCAAACCTGCAGAAGATCATAGCAACACCAATGTCATGGGTTTGATTCCCAGTGAGTGCATGAACTAATAAGATGAATTCCTTGAATTCAGTGTAAATCTCTTTGATTAAAAGTGTCTGCCAAATACATGAATACAAACTGATGTAGAAGAGGAGACAGGCTGATGGCTTTCACCTCTCTTCTGTAGGCCTGGAGTCTCTGGACTGAAGGCAGCGCCTCCGGAGATCAGAGTGGAGAATGCATATGTGAGGCTTTCCTGCCCAACAGCACATTTCCAATCGGAGCGCTCATCTCGCTGGAGAGCACAGCAGTTGAGATCAACCACAAACTGGAGATAGAGATTAGCAAGGTTTGGTACAATCTCATGAACTCATGAGACTAAACTGAAGTGACATATGCAGATGCTTTAACGGTTCTTTAATGGTTCTTGTACAGGTGGAGACTTACGAGGTTCAACTAAACATCTATATAGCAAAGATAACGAACCTGACATTGCTGATCAAGCTGATGGAGGATGACCCCGACTCCTACAGTGAGCTCCAATTGGAGGAGGTGAACATCAAGATCAAGCAAGTGGAGGCTCTAATTGTGGAGCTGCAGGCGTCTATACAAACCACCTCTGCCGTGCTTATAACCATACGTGAACAGGTGACAGTTTCTGAACCTCTCCTCAAAACAAAAAAAGGTTGGGTTGACAAAGCAAACCTACAGCTTTTGTACAAGCTTGAGTTTGATTGTTTTCAGAATCCCTGTTCCAACACCAAAATTTTCAACTATAACTTCTGTAGATTTTAAGATACATCCACAAAATAATCTTCACCAGCTAAGCTGGTGTTAAAACATGGTAAAGCTGGTTCAACAGCTACACTAGCACCAAACCAACACTAACCAGTCTGGCATGGAAATTCATGCTGGTCTTTTTAGCAGGGTATTGAACCTTCAAACTCTTCCAAATGACCAGGCGAGGTTTTATTTAGCCAACAAACAAAATAGGTCTTTTTGAGGTTTTAGTTTTCAAGCGGTGGCTCAGTGGGTTGCACTGCCGACTTTCAGCAAGAAGGTCGCCGGTTTGATTCTTGCTTTACTGGAGAGGCCTTTCTGTATTAGGTGAACGTGATTTGACCAAATACAACTTATTCCTGGAACAACATTCCTATCAACCAATCAGATTTGATGGACATGTTTACAGTTTATGTCAAGTTTAGGCTTACAACCAGGGTTAGGTGCTTCTACATCATTATTATTCACCTATCATTTCCCTCTGATTTTAGGGATAAGTTATGGTTAGGGTTAGGTTTAGGGGTAGGAATATGATTAGGACTACATTTTCAGACAGGAATGTTGTTTCAGGATCAACAAAATAGGTTGACTATTAAGTTTGCATGTTCTCTAAGTGTTGCTGGGTGTTCAACAACCCAAAGACTTGAGGTGAACTGGAGACTCTAAAATTGCATATATTTATTTGCATAATTGCATGCATGTTAACTCTGTGGTGCACTATTCAGGGTGATTTCACACCTTTGGCTTGAGATTAACTTGATCAAATTTTCTTTCTGATGAAAACAGATCAGTGTCATTATTTCTGTGCTTACTCAACTGGAGATCACCTACGACAAGAACCTGGTTCTTGTGACACGTCGAGAATATTTAATTCTTCAGAAGAAACTAGAGGCGTGTGAGATACGCCATAATGAAATCTTTAACCCCAACATTGGTGAGTCTTTCTATATAAAGAACATGAAACTGAACGTGTAATTCTGTCTTGAATTATCTATGTTTATTTACTCACTTACCTGTTAATCAGGAATCTGCAATCATGGTGGAATTAGAAGAATCAGCAAACCCATCATCAGCCAACTCAATGCAGACCTGAATGGAGGTTTCAAGTATGGAGGATGGGGTAAAGACTCCAAGCCCTTGCCTGGCTCTGAGAACATGTACTGGTACTACGGCTATACTGACACTTTGGTCACTAAAATCACACAGTACACTGACTACTACAAACTGATCATGAGACAGAGCTTTAAGACACATGCGCTTTTCGTCAAAGGTCAATATGACTGGCAAGGCACTGGAAACAACTACATTGTGCGAGGAAAACACCCTGTACTATCAGTTCAGAAGCTCTTTTGGTATGGCAAAGTTCAACATGACCAGTGTAAAGGCTCAGTTCAAGGCAATTCCCAAGGCCAGCAGCAGATTCTCATATCATTACTCGGCCAACCAGAACCTGGACTTCGCAGCCGATGAGTCCGGCCTGTGGGTAACTTATGCCACAGAGGATTCAAAGGGTAAACTGGTTTTAGGGAAGATCAATGAGGAGACATTTGAGGTAGAGGAGGTTTGGCAGACCAGTATTTTCAAACCATCTGTAGGAAACACTTTCATGGTGTGTGGGGTTCTGTATGCCACAAGGTCTGTAGACACTAAAACTGAGGAGATCTTTTACACCTTTGACACTCGCACAGAACAGGAAAGCTATGTTAGTGTTCCCTTTGAGAAGTTCCAGGACTCCTATGTTTACCTCGACTACAACCCCACTGATCAGAAACTTTACATGTACAACAATGGTTATTACATCAGCTATCATGTTTGGTTCAACTATGAGGACTCTAGAGATAAACTCTTGATTGGTGACTGACCTGAGAATTAAGAGTATATTATTCAGCTGTCAAACAGAACAGCAATGAATGTGCTGTATTTCTCTTTGTGTAATAAACTTTTATGAGCAGCATGACTTAAGTGAGATTTCTTCATATGCTTATTAATAACTGTGCTTAATTCATTTTTGAATTACTTATAATTTCTGAATATTCTTCAAACTATGCAGAGTCACGATTAATCTACCATTATACATATAAGTTTTGTGATCAATGCACCTTAAAGTGTGGAACTCTTGACAAGTCTCTTGATACTCATGAATGCTAAATCATACAATATACTGACTTACAGTTGGACCATTCCTGAATGATAACAACAATATCACTACACCACTACAAATGCAACCCTAAATGACATTGAAGGGTAAATTTGCTTCAGCACAACAATTTTACCTGCCATGTGGTAAATGTGTGAATTTGGATTTAATGCTGATCGGGACATTGTAAAGTCAAAATATGCAGATGTCCATCTTATAAGATTATTGTAATGTGCAGGAGCAAAGGATAGCAGACAGAGACGCGGATCCAAATGCAAAAGGGTTTTAATAAACAAACAGAGCCTGAACAGGGAACAATGAGTATACAAACACACACAATACATTCAAAGACTGACAAAGAACAAAGGAAACTAATCAACCAGAAAACTACAAAGAACTACAAGAAACAGGAACATAACAGGGCAACATGCAAATTAAAGGACCACAATACAAAACACAGAGAACAGACAGGCATGACAGTTACAGGGTTAATAAAAAGTTAGGATTTTTCATTTTTTCCTCCCCTATAAAATATAAAAATACCTTAAACTTATTTTATTTCAGCTAGTTGCCAAGGCAACATTCCTCTTTTTCATTTACTTTAACTTGATGTACTAAAATAACTAAAACTGAAATAAAATTTAAAAAACTAAAACTACATACACACACACACACACACACCAAAATAACTTAAACTTTAACTAAAAGTAAAAAGAAAACAGAAAATAAAAAAACTAATTAAAAATATTACAAACTCTAATAGTATCTCAATGATACTAAAATAACACTGCAACCTACACATACACTGTACGCTAGACCAGGGGTAGCCAACCCTGCTTAACGAGTTCAGCTCTAACCCTAAAAAAAACTCACTTGAACCAGCTAATCAAAGGCTGTGCCCGAAAGTAGATACCTGTTTTAAATAAGTAATTACTTATTGTATAAGTATAAGTACATTCTATAAAGTATGAATGTTATCTGGACGTACTACATCCACCATGTTGTCATTATCATCACGTAACCTACCAGTGTCAGTTGTGTCGCTTCACTGCCATTTACAAATCCTATCCCGTGGCCTTATGGGATAGTAACGTGTCCATCGTATGTGCATTTCAGAATCTTGCGGAAGTGGTAGGTCATCCAGTACTTTTTCCCGGGTACTGTGAATTCCTACATACTTCTTTTGTCATACTGTTTTTTGCCTACTATATAGTAGGGAAGTATGCAATTTCGGATGCAGTCAAAGTGTTCAAGATTACTTAAAATAACAGGTAGGTGTGTTGAAGCAGATCTGGCCTGGAACTGAAGTCTGCCAGATGGTAGACCTCCAGGAGAAGGTTTGACTACCCATGCTATACAGGTGCTGGTCATATAATTAGAATATCATCAAAAAGTTGATTTATTTCACTAATTCCATTCAAAAAGTGAAACTTGTATATTATATTCATTCATTACACACAGACTGATATATTTCAAATGTTTATTTCTTTTAATTTTGATGATTATAACTGACAACTAAGGAAAATCCCAAATTCAGTATCTCAGAAAATTAGAATATTACTTAAGACCAATACAAAGAAAGGATTTTTAGGAATCTTGGCCAACTGAAAAGTATGAACATGAAAAGTATGAGCATGTACAGCACTCAATACTTAGTCGGGGCTCCTTTTGCCTGAATTACTGCAGCAATGCGGCGTGGCATGGAGTCGATCAGTCTGTGGCACTGCTCAGGTGTTATAAGAGCCCAGGTTGCTCTGATAGTGGCCTTCAGCTCTTCTGCATTGTTGGGTCTGGCATATCGCATCTTCCTCTTCACAATACCCTATAGATTTTCTATGGGGTTAAGGTCAGGTGAGTTTGCTGGCCAATTAAGAACAGGGATACCATGGTCCTTAAACCAGGTACTGGTAGCTTTGGCACTGTGTGCAGGTGCCAAGTCCTGTTGGAAAATGAAATCTGCATCTCCATATAGTTGGTCAGCAGCAGGAAGCATGAAGTGCTCTAAAACTTCCTGGTATATGGCTGCGTTGACCTTGGACCTCAGAAAACACAGTGGACCAACACCAGCAGATGACATGGCACCCCAAACCATCACTGACTGTGGAAACTTTACACTGGACCTCAAGCAACGTGGATTGTGTGCCTCTCCTCTCTTCCTCCAGACTCTGGGACCCTGATTTCCAAAGGAAATGCAAAATTTTCTTTCATCAGAGAACATAACTTTGGACCACTCAGCAGCAGTCCAGTCCTTTTTGTCTTTAGCCCAGGCGAGATGCTTCTGACGCTGTCTGTTGTTCAAGAGTGGCTTGACACAAGGAATGCGACAGCTGAAACCCACGTCTTGCATACGTCTGTGCGTAGTGGTTCTTGAAGCACTGACTCCAGCTGCAGTCCACTCTTTGTGAATCTCCCCCACATTTTTGAATGGGATTTGTTTCACAATCCTCTCCAGGGTGCGGTTATCCCTATTGCTTGTATACTTTTTTCTACCACATCTTTTCCTTCCCGTCGCCTCTCTATTAAAGTGCTTGGACACAGAGCTCTGTGAACAGCCAGCCTCTTTTGCAATGACCTTTTGTGTCTTGCCCTCCTTGTGCAAGGTGTCATTGGTCATCTTTTGGACAACTGTCAAGTCAGCAGTCTTCCCCATGATTGTGTAGCCTACAGAACTAGACTGAGAGACCATTTAAAGGCCTTTGCAGGTGTTTTGAGTTAATTAGCTGATTAGAGTGTGGCACCAGGTGTCTTCAATATTGAACCTTTTCACAATATTCTAATTTTCTGAGATACTGAATTTGGGATTTTTCTTAGTTGTCAGTTATAATCATCAAAATGATATAGTTCTGATGAGTCATGCGCTGTGCGCTTTTAGCTAAAAAGATTGCCACTCCAGTTTAGCGTTTATTGTTGTCTCTGCAGATAAAAAGACAAAGTTGGCAATTCTGGCTATACTTTTGTTATTTTAATAATTTCTTTATTTTTTTTTATTTATTTTTTTATTGGTCACTCAGGGTTATCTAATTTAACTATTTGTGGCTTGTGTTTTGAACATGTTCCCCTGCAATTTAGGCATTTTGCACACATTTGTTTAGCACCTTGTGACTTGATTCTGACTTTATTATTTGTATTATTATTATTTATTAGAAAGGTATATTCTGTTCTAATTTAATTGTTCATTATTATTATTTGTTTTATTGTTTTCAGTGCATCGATGTTGCGCTGTACTTAAGAGCGTGCTTCCACAGGCAATTTAGCCGATTTAATTTTTATTTGCCGACATGTGAAATGCAAATCCTGTCTGCAGTAATGTCATTTTTTTTTTTTTTTTTGTGTATTATACATTTTCTTCTAAGGGAATTGTTTTATGAATGTTTATCCACATTTCATTTCAACTTAAAGATAAAAATGCATTGTTAGTTTCGTCTATCACTTGACAGGCAGTTTCGGTTGCGATATTAGAAAGTTGTTTCTGTGTGCTGTGTACGAAAGGAAATAAAAGTTGTCTTACCCACTTGTTGACTACCTGGTGTACCCGGAAGCGATAGTCTACAGTTTAAAATGTTTAATATATTTTTCTTACAAACACTTTTCACTTCAGAAGACATTGATTCGTCCATTGGGGATGTATGGATTGCCGTCATTATTGCTGTATGTGCTGTTTGATGCTTCAACTTTTAGGAACCAATGAGCTTGAGAGATTATTTTTCTAAATACCTTCATTTGTGTTCATCTGAAGAAAGAAAGTCGTATAGATCTCAAATTACATGAGGGTAAAAGATGAGTAAATGGTGAGGACTTTCGCATTTGAAATGAAATGTTGATTTAAAAGAAAAAAACCCTAGTTTTAAATGAAAAAGTGTTGTACATTTTTTTTTTAATTGAAACAAGAGAGTAACAAGCACCACTTTAATTTACAGCCTGCAATGTCACACTTACCTTGTAACTACATGGAACAAGAGTATATTTCCCCAGTATTTAAAAAAAAAAAGAAAAAAAAAAGTTGCAATAGTTTTAGTTTTACTTGCCGTGAAACATGGAAGCCCAAACTTAATCTTTTTGCTATTAAAAAAATTACTGTATAAATGCACTGATATGTACCCCGTAGTTTTAAAAAAAGCCTTTATGTATTGGTATACTATTTTACAAAAAGCTACACAGTGTATATTCTCACTAAATTGCTCCCAAAAGTAACATTGTTACCTATCATATTAGGAGAACAGGTACCCCTTAGTTCTAAAATACTTAGAGTATAAATAATTTTCCTGGTTGTTACCCCTTTATTCCCCAAACTTTACATATTGTGGTTGCACTTTATTTTACAGTACGTTCACTTACATGTACTTACCTAAGAAAGTACTGGGTAATATAAGGCAACTACATGGGTTAGGGTTAGGTTTAGGGGTAGGTTCAGGGTTAGTACCTAGTTATTACCCAGTTATTGCAATTACTACAATAAGTACATAGTATGTACATGGGGAACAGGACTGTAAAATAAAGTGCTACCCATATTGTTCTATTATTCCTACATATACAGTGGTGGTCAGAATTATTGGCACCCTTGGTAAATATGATCAAAGATGACTGTAAAAGTAAATCTGCATTGTTTATCCTTTTGATCTTTAATTCATAAAATTAGCAAAAATCTAAACTTTCATTGAAGGAAAAGAATTGAAAGTAGGGGGGAAAAATCACATTATGAAATAAATGTTTTTCTCCAAAACACGTTGACCACAATTATTGGCACCCCTATAATTTTTTATGAGTAAAATATCTCTGAAGTATATTCCTATTCATATTTTTGACACACCAGGGTTATCATGAACATGAAGTTGTCCAGCCATGACTTCCTGTTTCACAGGAGTATAAACATGAGGAAACACAATCCCTTAATCATTCATCACAATGAGAAAAACCAAAGAATATAGTTCTGATGAGCAGCAAAAGATTGTTGAGCTTCACAAAATAGAAAGTGACTGTAAGAAAATAGCTGAAGCATTGAAAATCTCCATTTCCACTATCAGGGCAATAATTAAGAAGTTCCAATCAACTAAAGATGTTACAAATCTGCCTGGAAGAGGACGTGTGTCTAAATCGCCCTAATGTGCGGTGAGGAGGAAAGTTTGAGTGGCCAAAGACTCTCCGAGGATCACAGCTGGGGAATTGCAGAGATTAGTTGAATCTTGAGTCTCAGAAAGCCTAAAAAAAAATTATCAAACAGCACCTACATCCCCACAAGTTGTTCGGGAGGGTTTAAAGAAAAATCCTCTGCGCTCATCCAGAAACATCTCCAGCATATTCAGTTGTCAGACACGGGACCGGCTTCTGTGGTCAGATGAAACTAAAAAAAAGAGCTTTTTGGCAGCAAACCCACCAGATGGGTTTGGTGCACACATGGATAAAAAGTACCCCATGCCCACAGTTAAATATACTGCTGGATCTTTAATGTTGTGGGCCTATTTTTCTGCTGGAGGTCCTGGACATCTTGTTCTGATACATGGTATCATGGATTCTATCAAATACCAACAAATAAAAAATCAAAACCTGACCGCTTCTGCTAGAAATCCAACAATGGGCAGTGATTGGATCTTCCATCAGGACAATAATTCAAAACAAACATCAAAACCAACACAAAAATGTGTCTCTGAGCACAAAATGAAGCTTCTGCCATGACCATCCCCGTCCCCTGACCTGAACCCTAAAGAAAATGAGTGGAGTGAACTGAAGAGAAGAAGCACCAACATGGATCTCGGAATCTGAAGGATCTGGAGAGATTCTGCATGAAGGAATGGTCTCTGATCTCTTGTCAGGTGTTCTCCAAACTCATCAGGCATTATAGGAGAAGACTCAGAGCTGTTATCTTGGCAAAAGGAGGTAGCAAAAAGTATTGAATAAAAGGGTGCCAATAATTGTGGCCAACGTGTTTTGGAGAAAAACATTTATTTCATAATGTGATTTTCCCCCCACTTTCAATTCTTTTCCTTCAATGAAAGTTTAGATTTTTGCTAATTTTATGAATTAAATATCAAAAGGATAAACAATGCAGATTTATTTTTACAGTCATCTTTGATCATATTTACCAAGGGTGCCAATAATTCTGACCACCACTGTATGTACTTTATAGGTACACTATAATTACCTAAAGGTACGCTGTATATTCATTTTACTTGTGCAGTACTTTCCGGGTTGTAATCTAAAGCGTTACCATTAAGAGAAAATGTATAAATAACAAGGCAATATATATATACATTACTACAAAATATTTTATTTTTTGTAAGTGACAAGTCAGAATCATCTTATAATTTAGAAATTCCCTGTTTAATTTTTTATTGAAAGGATTTGCGCAAAAAATGTAGGCAAAAGTTCAATTTAACTCCATCAAGGCCACCCCCCTATTTTGTGTGTGAGTGTGTTACCAGTAATGCCGTTTTTCATGAGGCACTCCAGAGTTTATTGCATTGTTTTAGCATGGACGGTTGAATAGATGGACACACAGACAGGTCTAGATCACACCAGCACTCAGTCATGGCATGTTAGTACACTAGTCCATGACCTTCTCCAGGTTTTGCAAACAATGTTTCCTCTCAGGTCAATTATGACTCTGTGAATGTCATGATAATCCACCAATAAAACACGTAGACCGTGTTAAGCCAACATGAACTGTGTGCATATGCCTTAATAAGAAACGTCATCGTACAGTACATTCATTGGATGTCAAACACAATAAGCATGAGAATAAGACATGTGCTGCAGATTAGTTCTGATAACATGCTGCATAAAAGGCCATAGCTGAGAAAGAGAAACATATTCTGAAAAGAGACACACGATGGATCTCCTGCTGCTCATCCTCCTGCTCGCTACTCCTGCTCACGCCTGGCTGGTAAGAGTCACTCTTATCCGTTTTGATACATTTCATTTTCCAAAGATTCAATTTTCAAACATATCTTAAAGGATTAGCTCACTTTGAAAATTACCTCAAGCTTTACTCACCCACAAGTGAACTAATCCTTTAACATAAAGAAAAATAAAGCCATAATGTTTTCCAGTCTCTAGAGGATTGGGGCTCTGGCAGCGTCGACGGCTCCGTCGGAGAGTTTGGACAGTGTGTTTGTAACGTGTTCCTGCCCGATACTTCATTCCCAGCGGACCGTGTGGAGCACATGCAGACGTCCTCAAATCAGCTCTCTGTAGTAGTCAAGCTCCACATCAACAAGGTAGTTTTATGTTCATATGGTCTAGATTAGCGGATTTTATATTCGACACAACCAGCGTTAATTTAGTATCATTGAGATGGTTTTATATATTTTTTTATTAATATAATGTTTTGGTTTAATTAAGTTTTAGTATTTTTTTAAATATGTCTATGTAGTTTTTATTCATTTTATTTCAGTTGTAGTTATTTTATTACATCAAGTTATTAACTAAATGAAAATTACAAATGTTTCCTTAAAGTTGTTTCCTTATTTTAAGGAGTCAGTGTTACAGTGTAATTATATATTTAAGTACTCAGTACTTTAAGTACTTAAATTTGTAAAATAAACAGTGGTAATATGTTGGTTAATTATGGTTAACTAAAACTAAAACCACACAAAACAACCAAACATTATTTGGTGGTTTACAGTTTGAGTATTTCGTTTCTAAATGCCTCCATGGGATTTCAGTCATCACGATGAACTTGATGGCTTTCTGCATTTTCTTTTTTCCTTGTATCTTCTTTGATCTTGTGTAGTTTTGTTGATGGTTTTTGAGGATGAGGGCATCCCGCAACCTGTCCAGTTCTACCAAATGACAGAAGAATTTGTGATTGGGCACAAAACCTTTGACATCAACAACTAAAGATATTCTCCATCTCGCGGTTAAAAGTCAATTAAATCAATGCATTTTGCTATGCTAATCATCCATTTCTCATTTGCTGTAATTCTATTTCATGTGCTCAGGTCAGCAGTCTGAAGGTTCAGCTGGTCATTCTTCTCAGCCAGCTCTCCAATCTGACGGTTCGTGTGGAGAATCTGGAGAGCGGACCGGACAAGTACATCAAACTGGAGTTTGAGCTCCTCCGCATTGAGCTCAGAGAGTTTGAGGCTCTAGTCACGCAACTGAAAACATCTCTAAACTCCTCTTCACCTGCCTTCGAGAGTCTTTACATAGAGGTGAAACTTCCTTCACTTACACAATACATGTCGTTATAGTGTTTGCATGGTTCTAATTTGTTTTCTGTGTAAGATTCGCAATATGAGTTTAATTGTCGACCAACTGGAGAGCTATGACCGGAGCAACTTAGATTTGATTCGCATCGAGTTTGCCAAACTTCAGCGGAAACTGGAGAAATGTCAGGATGATAAGGATGACTACTCTAATGCACAAATAGGTAGGTATTACGGGCCAAAGCTCTTGTATTTATTCATTTTCTTATTGTTCTTCTTCAGCTCTTAGTCTATGGCAGCCCTTAGAACCTCTTGAAGGAAATGTATGAAATTTGGCACAGAGATAGAGGATAGTCTCAACATTATCCACAGCAAATTTACAGTCTCTAACTCAATCCCTCTAGCGCCACCAACTGTCCAAACTTGTACTCATGTTTATGCAACTTTATGCAAAGAACCTTAAGGGCTAGAAACAAAATTCCAAGGTGCTCAAGGTGATTCGTCTGCAACCTACGTCACTACATTTTCCGTCATGATTTTTTTCTGCCATTTTGAAGTTGTGTCCCAAATGACGCACTATAAAATTATACTCTGCACTATGACAAACAAAAATGTAGGGTGGGACTTGGTTTTATACATTGGTTGTTGATTGGATGTTGATATGTGGGCGTGGCCTTAAAAGAGTATGCAGATGAGAGTGAACTTGCAGGGGTGGGGTTTAAGTGCACTAAATGAGTGCACACACTTTAAGAAAAGTCTGGGCCCAATGTACTGCATTAATATTAAGGAATTAAGCTGTTTTATCCATATTATGAATTATGCATGCTTTAGGGTTAAAGGAAATATCCATATACTTAAATAATGAAAATTCACCCTTTCATTTGCTATTATTTGAATCTAATAAAATGACATTGCAATTCAAAGTGAATTGTTCTGAATAAGCAAAAATTGCTTTTGTAATGAATTGAAAACCCTTTATGAATCATGAATTGAATCAAGTCTAGCCAACCATTATAGCATGATGCTGCCTCAGTCACAGAGAGTCCTAAAACTTGGCCTGGTTATAATCATAATGAGGGATGATCAGATAAATGAATAAAACAAAATAAAACAAAAACAAACAAACTTGATGAGATTTGATGTGACTTGACTTTCTGGTTAAAAGTTAAATATACCACTATACAGTAAGGTTTCATTTGTTAACGTAAGTTGGCATGACCAATACTTCTGCAGTATTTACACATTTTAGTTAATAATAATTTCAACATTTACTAATGCATTTTTAAAATCAAAAGTTGTATATGTTATGCTCTAAAAATATATTGCTCATTCTTAGTTCATGTTTGCTAATGCATTAATGTTATCAAATGAAGTGTTACCATTAAATCATATTATAAACAGTTTTTTGAAAGCTTTAGCATTTTTTTGCTAAATCTCCTAGGGTCCTGTAAGCATGGAGGTATTCTCAGGATTGGAAAACCTGTCGTCAGCCAACTCAATGCAGACCTGAATGGAGGTTTCAAGTACGGAGGATGGGGTAAAGACTCCAAGCCCTTGCCTGGCTCTGAGAACATGTACTGGTACTACGGCTATACTGACACTTTGGTCACTAAAATCACACAGTACACTGACTACTACAAACTGATCATGAGACAGAGCTTTAAGACACATGCGCTTTTCGTCAAAGGTCAATATGACTGGCAAGGCACTGGAAACAACTACATTGTGCGAGAAAACACCCTGTACTATCAGTTCAGAAGCTCTTTTGGTATGGCAAAGTTCAACATGACCAGTGTAAAGGCTCAGTTCAAGGCAATTCCCAAGGCCAGCAGCAGATTCTCATATCATTACTCGGCCAACCAGAACCTGGACTTCGCAGCCGATGAGTCCGGCCTGTGGGTAACTTATGCCACAGAGGATTCAAAGGGTAAACTGGTTTTAGGGAAGATCAACGAGGAGACATTTGAGGTAGAAGAGGTTTGGCAGACCAGTGAATACAAGCAGTCAATCACAAACACATTCATGATATGTGGCGTCTTGCATGCGACCAGGTCGGTAGATACGCAAACAGAGGAGATCTTTTACACCTACGACACCAATAAAAACGAGGAAAGCCACGTTAGCATTCGCTTCGAGAAGTTCCAGGACTTTTACGTGCACCTGGACTACAATCCTACCGATCAGAGGCTTTACATGTACAACAACGGATACTATGTGTATTACAATGTGAAGTTCAAGGCTGATTAGATAAACTATCACTTTCAAACTTGACTGATAATTGACAATTTAAATCTTTTCTGCGGAAATGCAAATATTACAATAAAGTTATACACAAGCATCAACCTCTTGCATGTTTTAATCTTGAGTGTCAATGTTGTGCATGTTTACCAAACATTTACATTTGTGAACCACCAAAAGCTTAAAAGCAGACAATATAAACTAAAGCGCATCAGCTGATAAATAAAAATGCATATTAAACATCTAAAACAAACTCGCACTGTCAACAGGAACAGCCTAAATCAAAGTGTTTTCTTCAAAGTTTTAGCTTTTTGACTTGCCATACATGACTGCTGATCAACTAGATTAACCAAAAAGGAATTGCAAGCATCTGGATTGATCTCTCTCTGCATACAATACATGCTAGGAGATGTAGACCAGTCCATCTTCAGACTGAAGCAACACACACACTGTCTTCTTTGCATCACCAGCAACATTACCTTATAAAACAGCATGCATGATCACAAATCCAGCATTAGAACAAACCAGTGATGAGGCAAACAGAAAACAGCGGCACATGGTGATTTTAGTTGATTCTGCAAGAAAATAACATAAGAAGTAACATTAAGAAGAGTTCTAAAATAATGGCCATGTACACAGTGCATCTAAATTTGCCTGTCAGTTCACCCTTTAGTGCTTAAAGGGATAGTTCACCCAAAAATGAAAATTCTATCATCATTTACTTACTCTCAAGTAGTTCCAAACCTGTATGAATTTCTTTGTTCTGCTGAACACAAAAGAAGATATTTGGAAGAATGTCAGTAACCAAACAGATCTCGCCCCCCCATTGACTTTATTTATTTTTCCTACTATGGTAGTCAATGGGGGGCAAGATCTGTTTGGTTACTGACATTCTTCCAAATATCTTCTTTTGTGTTCAGCAGAACAAAGAAATTCATACAGGTTTGGAACTACTTGAGGGTGAGTAAATGATGATAGAATTTTCACTTTTGGGTGAACTATCCCTTTAATCCCATTCTGTATACACATAATTCAGTAATATATGGGACGACAAACTGCATTCTACAACCGAATTAACTACCAAAAAACTTAGTACATATATACACACTATGATGGGCCAAAAAGGAAATAATTATATGAAATCTGAATATATATATATATATATATACACACACACACACACACACACACCGATCAGGCATAACATTATGACCACCTTCCTAATATTGTGTTGGTCCCCATTTTTCTGCCAAAACAGCCCTGACCCGTCGAGGCATGGACTCCGCTAGACCCCAGAAGGTGTGCTGTGGTATCTGGACCAACATGTTAGCAGCAGATCCTTTAAAGGGATAGTTCACCCAAAAATGAAAATGTGATGTTTATCTGCTTACCCCCAGGGCATCCAAGATGTAGGTGACTTTGTTTCTTCAGTAGAACACAAATGATGATTTTTAACTCCAACCGTTGCAGGCTGTCAGTCGTATAATGCATGTCAATGGGAGCTCAATCTATAAGAGTCAAAAAAACATGCACAGACAAATCCAAATTAAACCCTGCGGCTCATGACGACACATTGATGTCCTAAGACACGAAACGATCGGTATGTCTGAGAAACCGAACAGTATTTATGTAATTTTTTACCTGTAATACACCACTATGTCCAACTACCTTGCGCATCCAGTTGGTGATGTCTGAACACACTCTGACTCTGACTCATTGAAGTATAAGTGCGAGACATCACTTCCGTTGTCACTTCCGTTGTCAGAGCGCGTTCAGACCTCACTAACTGGATGCTCAAGGCAGTTGGACATAGTGGTGTTTTACTGCCTTGAGCATCCAGTTAGTGAGGTCTGAAGTACTGGAAAAACAGAAAGGAGACTGTCTGAACATTAATAATTTAAGGCCTGAAACATGAAGACAATAAATAGGATTGCGACAATATACTGTATATATCGTGTTCTTCTAGACATCTCTGGTATTTTCATAAAAATAAAGTATTTTTATAATGCAATGCTAATCAACATACAGCAGCTTTTATCACTGTATAAAATACTATAAAATAATATAATTTCTGCCTCATGATAATCCAAAAGACGCCAAAAGTGAAAAAGTGAGTTTGGAGTAAAAAACATGTCAAAACAGGTTTCTTTTTACAAGCGTGAAAAGATGGTTTTTATTTGTTGATTATTAAATAAATGTGATTAATTGATTAATAAATTCATGAAATTAATTAAAAAGTCTAATATCATTTTAAAAAAATATGTTAAAAATAAAAAGTTAGTATCAGCCCAGAATTTTCATTTTTTAATTTTCCATGCATCATTAAGGAAAACAAATACAATGGCCAAGATAGGCATTATTTACAAAATAACAAAATTTGGTAATGTGTTACATGCGGTTACTATAGTAATAACTATAAATTATGCATAATTACATGCAACTAACCTGGCCTAAACCAATCCCTAATCCTAGCCCTATAGTGAGTACATGTTGTTAATTAATATTACTCAGTACTTGAATGTATAATTACACTGTAACAAGGACACCTTAAAATGAAGTGTAACTAAAAATTATTTTTTTATTTTTAACAACTATATAGAATAGATCACGGGGAGCTAATCATAACTTGTTACTTCAACTTAAAGGAACGACTGTACCTTACAGATCATTTGTGGTTTAATAAACATTTGACGATCATATGGATTTAATGTATTCATATAATTTACTTTTGCAAACTTCTGTTGACCAAAGAATTTTTCTAATTGTACTATACTGTAATTAGCGTGTAGTTTTTATGAGCTATACTGAGAGACTACAAGGAATATTTGTACTTTTAAAATTTTTCATAATGTAGGACCATTTGAGTGAATAAAAACCCAGTGAAACTGTTAAAAACCTAAAAAGAAATGGTGACCAGTTACAGCATATACATCTTTCCCCATATTAAGATTTAAACAAAGTACTGAACCTCACAACTACTCAAAACACAAGTGATATGCTGCGTTCCAGGCAGGTTTTTGAGCCCGTAAGCCACAACTTCAAACCACGACTCACGACTTTGTAGCGTTCCAGGCAAGTCACGCCAAACTGCCTGAGTTTAAACAAATCAGCATGGCGGACCGTACGGGGCTTATGCTCATTTACAATTATTTCTATCGCCAAAGGTGCTTACTTCTTGCTTATTTGAGGGAAACGGAGGAGGAAAAACGGCGCATAAGGCAAGAGAAGCTGTTATACCTTTTATTTTACATTATTTTACCGTGCACTTGCATAACACCACATCCATAAGGGCTGCCATTGTTGTTTCGCGGGCTATGTGACGTCAGAGCGCGGAACTGGGAGTACATCGATCTAGTACGAGTTCACGGGTGGGAAGTCACGGGTTTGACTGCCGTTCCAGTGCACTTTCATGGGTAAAAGGTTGGAAAAACATGAGTTACGGGTTACCTTAGCATGAACTGGCAACACCTCAGCAATCTTTGTTTCGGTGCCGAGCTCTGGATTGTCAATGACGATTCTCAATTCTCAATTCTCAATTGTCGAGAGATTCGGGAATGCACAGATGTCGGTTAAACATGACAGAGAATGGAGTGACCTTCTTAGAGCAGAAAATGCTGCTCAAATGACGAACAAATCCTGCTAATCAATGTATAATAATGACCGTCGCAGCGTAACACACCTGCGCTGAGGTGTTGATGCCGTACATGACTCTTCTCAGGTGCTGGTCCCAGTCATTCTGCTCAGCATTGCAATACTTCAACAACGCACTCTTGATGGTGTTATTGGTCCTATTTACTAGCTCTTTCGACTGTGAGTCGTAACCCGATGTCACACACTGCCACACACCAAAGACTTCAAATATGTCCTTGTTTACCTGTTTTCAGTAGGTATATAAAGCACAATTAGGGCTGCACAATATTGGAAAATTGAAAAACTTCAGATGACTTGCATAGCTATGTTTGGAAAGAATGAATCATGGTTGCCTCATGGCTAAACATATTTTTTGTTTAAGGCCAGTTTGAGAAAAAAAAATCCTTCCACTTGAGTTTGCATAGGGCACATTCCCACTTCTTTTGAACAATTCCATATTAAACTAGATGAAAAAAGTTCGTTGAGACAAACTTTAAGTTGGCTTGAAAAAGCCGGTCCAGAAAGTTTGAAGCAGTTATAAAAGTTTTCAAAGTTTTCAGTTTGAGAGTTTTTAGTTTTAGTTTAGTAGTTTTGTTAGTTAGATGAGTTTATGAGTTTGAATGAGTTTAGATAGATTTAACATGATTTAGCATGTTGCTAGCATGATTTAGCACATTACTATCATGTTCCTAGCATGATTTAACATGTTGCTTGCATTAACACATTGCCAACATCATTTAGCATGTTGCTAGCATGATTTAATATGTTGCTAACATGATTTAACATGATTTAGCATGTTGCTAACATGATTTAACATGTTGTTAACATGATTTAACATGTTTCTAGCATGTTGCTAGCATTATTTAGCATGTTGTTAGAATGATTTAACATGTTGCTAGCATTATTTAGCATGATGCAAGCATGATTTAGCATGTTGCTAGCATGTTGCTAACATGATTTAGCATGTTGATAGCATGATTTAACACATTGCTAGCATGTTGCTAGCATGATTTAGCATGTTGCTAGCATGTTGCTAGCATGATTTAACACATTGCTAGCATGTTGTTAACATGATTTACCATGTTGCTAGCATGTTGCTAACATGATTTAACATGTTGCTAGCATGATTTAGCATGATGTTAGCATGATTTAGCATTATGATAGCATGTTGCTAACATGATTTAGCATGTTGCTAACATGATTTAACACATTGCTAGCATGTTTGCTAGCATGATTTAGAATGTTGTTAGCATGATTTAGCATTTTGTTAGCATGTTGCTAACATGTTGCTAACATGATTTAGCATGTTGCTAGCATGTTGGCTAACATGATTTAGCATGATGATAGCATATTGATAACATGATTTAGCATGTTGCTAGCATGTTGCTAACATGGTTTAGCGTGTTTATTAGCATGTTGCTAGCATGATGTAGCATGTTGTAAACATGATTAAGCATGTTTGTTAACATGTTGCTAGCATGAGTTAACACATTGCTAGCATGTTGCTAGCATGATTTAGCATGTTGCTGGCATGTTGCTAGCATGATTTAGCATGTTGCTGGCATGTTGCTAGCATGATTTAGCATACTGCTAGCATGTTGCTAGCATGATTTAACACGTTGCTAGCATGAATTAACATGTTGCTAGCATGATTTAGCATGTTGCTAGCATGATTTAACATACTGCTAGCATGTTGCTAGCATGATTTAACACATTGCTAGCATGTTGCTAGCATTAATTAGCATGTTGCTAGCATGATTTAGCATGTTGTTAACATGATTAAGCATGTTTGTTAGCATGTTGCTAGCATGATTTAGCATTTTGCTAGAATGATTTAACATGTTGCTAGCATGATTTAGCATGTTGCTAGCATGTTGCTAACATGATTTAGCATGTTGATAGCATGATTTAACACATTGCTAGCATGTTGTTAGCATGATTTAACACATTGCTAGCATGTTGTTAGCATTATTTACCATGTTGCTAGCATGTTGCTAACATGATTTAACATGTTGCTAGCATTATTTAGCATGATTTTAGCATGATTTAGCATGATGATAGCATGTTGCTAACATGATTTAGCATGTTTGTTAGCATGTTGCTAGCATTATTTAACATGTTGCTAGCATGATTTAACACATTGCTAGCATGTTGCTAGCATGATTTAGCATACTGCTAGTATGTTGCTAGCATGATTACCATGTTGTTAGCATGTTTCTAGGAAGATGCTAACATTTTTAGCATTTTGTTAACATGATGCTAACACGATTAGCATGTTGTTAGCATGATGTTAACATGATTAGCACGTTGCTAGTATTTGTTTTTAGCAAGATGCTAACACGATTAGCATGTTGCTATCGTGTTTTTAGCAAGATGCTAACATGATTAGCATGTTGCTAGCATGATGCTAACACGACTAGCCTGTTGCTAGCATGATGCTAACACGATTAGCATGTTGCTAGCATGATGCTAGCATGATTACCATGTTGCTAGCATGATGCTAACACGCTTAGCCTGTTGTTAGCATGATGCTAACACGATTACCATGTTGCTAGCATGCTGCTAACACATTTTGACTTGTTTGTGTAATGTTTAAACCCTAAGCTAATTGCTATTAGCATGTAGCTATTCTCTGCTAGCATGTGTAGCATGTTGAAAGTCCAGTTTGCTAGCATGAGTCAAAAGAGCCAACCGCCATGTCTCTACGATGCTCTGATGCAGAGATATAGGTCTTGCAAAACGGTTACTAGGGTACTTTGTTTGGTTGCTAGGGAATCGCATGGCATCTGCCAATGATGATACTCCAAAGGCTGCTTGTCAGTATTAATGATATAAACCAACCCCCATGCTTCTATGTCTTTCAGATGTGAAGATATTCCTCTTTGGATTTGGGTTGCTAGGTGCTCTAAATGGTTGCTAGGGCGTGGCTATGAAGTGTTGAAGGTGATTCGTGATTGGCCGTTTGCTGCCCCAAGTCAAACGAGCCCAACCTCATGTTTCTATGACACTTCTATGCAAAGATATCCCTTTGATCATTTTCAAAGGAAGTCTATGGAACTGTTGCTAGGGTGCTCTAAATGGTTGCTAGGGTGTGGCTTGATAGATTCACAATGATCCTGAAAGACTGATTGGTTGCCTGAGTAAAATGAGCCCGCCCCCTTGTCTCTATGACATTGTGATCCAGAGTTATGTTCAATACAAAATCCCTATATAATTTACCATAGTAGGAAAAACAACATGCAGTCACTTCCTGGTTCATGGGCTTCACCATAGTATGTCTATGGGGCAATTTTGGGCAGCTCTTGCGCCCCAGGGGTACAACTTACACCCCATTTTGAGGTATGGTCTGACAGAGCCTGCCAGCCTCTTCAAACGTGGTAACCCACATGTTTCTACGAAATCCTCGTTAGGAGCTCGTCAAAGTTTGTCGCAATGTTAAGTCTATGGGATTTTTCGGCCAATTTTTCGCCCGCCGGGCGAACATCGTACACCCGATCGCTTATAAAAGTCATAGCACACCTCTCCTCAATGAGCCGGTCCATTTGACACCTCATTCATGGGTCTATGACAAACGCTGCGGGAGGAGTAGCGCGCAGAAATTTTAGTGGAAGAAGAACTAAAATGTACATTTCCTGAAGAAAATCTGAATGGTGCTTGCAGTGGCAAAACTTGGCACTCTTGTTTAGCATGATGGTAGCATGATGCTAACATGATTAGCATGCTGCTAGCATGATGTTACCATGATTACAATGTTGCTAGCATGTTTTTAGCAAGATGCTAACATATTAACATATGATTAGCATTGCTAGCATGATGCTAACATGATTAGCACGTTGCTAGCATGTTTTTAGCAAGATGCTAACACGATTAGCATGTTGCTATCGTGTTTTTAGCAAGATGCTAACATGATTAGCATGTTGCTAGCATGATGCTAGCATGATTACCATGTTGTTAGCATGTTTTAGCCAGATGCTAACATTTTTAGCATGTTGTTAGCATGATGCTAACACGATTAGCATGTTGCTAGCGTGTTTTTAACAAGATGCTAACATGATTAGCATGTTGCTAGCATGATGCTAGCATGTTTTTAGCAAGATGCTAACATTATTAGCATGTTGCTTGCATGATGCTAACACGATTAGCCTGTTGCTAGCATGATGCTAACACGATTAGCATGTTGCTAGCATGATGCTAACACATTTTGACTTTTTTGTGTAATGTTTAAACCCTAAGCTAATTGCTATTAACATGTAGCTATTCTCTGCTAGCATGTGTAGCATGTTGGAAGTCCAGTTTGCTAGCATGAGTCAATAGAGCCAACCGCCATGTCTCTACGATGCTCTGATGCAGAGATATAGGTCATGGGATGATTTTCATTTTTGGGTTAACTATCCTTATAATATCTTGATTTTCAAAGTTGAAGTCACCAGGAAATAGGGAAGAAAAGACTAGAGCAACTTCCATTTCACAATGACTTTAAACCATTGAGCTTTTATTTTGATGTGCTCCCGGCAAATGGATGTATGCACTGCCAGTTTCAGAGTGAAACTCGGCTCTTTGTATGCGGGCAGCTGATGGTCCGGTGAAGCACTGCATCATGGGCTACATGGCCTCCTGTGTGGAGGAGCGGAGCCACTCTGGAGCCTGTAGCGCATATATTTATTTAATTAAATATAATTAATCATATATATTTAATTTGACAGTCGCACTAACGATATTGATTTTATTTTTGATATATCTGCAGCCTTAAGGCCGCGTGTCCACCAAAGCGTTTTTTACAGCAGCTAGTGTACTTTTTCAATTGTTTTCAATGGGAGCGCCGCGTTTTTTTAAATGGCAGAAGCGTAACGAGGTACTGAGTGTCTTTTTCACGCTCAAGCGCTCGGTGCTTTTTACCGGTCACCTCGAGTTGAAGAATGTTCAACTTGGAGTAAAACGCTGCACTCATCACTGACACTTTTTAGCCAGCCATCCAATCAGAGTGGAGAAGGGGCAGGACAAATACAACACCGACCAACTGTCACAACATTCTTGCTGTACAACGACATCAACAAGCAGAGGACGGAACAAAATGGATCAGAAATTAATATTGCTGGTCTCCGAACATACATACACTATATTGCCAAAAGTTTTGGGACGCCTGCCTTTACGTGCACATGAACTTTAATCACATCCTGTTCTTAATCCGTAGGGTTTAATATGGAGTTGGCCCACCCTTTGCAGCTATGAACAGCTTCAACTTTTCTGGGAAGGCTTTCCACAAGGTTTAGGAGTGTGTTTATGGGAATTTTTGAGCATTCTTTTAGAAGCGCATTTGTGAGGTTAGGCACTGATGTTGGTGAGAAGGCCTGGCTCACAGTCTCCGCTCTAATTCATCCCAAAGGTGTTCTGTCGGGTTGAGGTCAGGACTCTGTGCAGGACAGTCAAGTTCCTCCACACCAAACTCACTCATCCATGTCTTTATGGACCTTGCTTTGTGCACTGGTGCGCAGTCATGTTGGAGCAGGAAGGGGCCATCCCCAAACCATTCCCACAAAGTTGGGAGCATGAAATTGTCCAAAATGTCTTGGTATGCTGAAGCATTAAGAGTTCCTTTCACTGGAACTAAGGGGTCAAGCTGCCTTCTTCTGCGCACTGTGTGCCTCAGCATGCGCTGACCCCGCTCTGTGATTTTATGTGGCTCCTTCGTTTGATTTTAAACAACTGTGGCCATGGAAGTGATTGGAACACCTGAATTCAGTGATTTGGAGGGGTGTCCCAATACTTTTGGCAATATAGTGTAGCAAGACAGTGCTCTACATTGTGTCGACAGTTCAGAGGAAAGAAATTCATACAGGTTTGGAACAACTTGAGAGTGAGTAAATGATTTTCATTTTTGGGTGAACTATTCCGTTAATGAAATTTGTTGGTAACCTCACATTTATCAGTTAGTCACTGCAGCCCTACAAACAACAGCAATATGAAGCGCTGCATCGACATGAGAATCTCGAAGGATGGCTTCCTTTTGCATCGCATTCATCACAACCAGACGATTTGAACCGTTTCTGCCCTTGTGAAAAAGCAATCCATCTAAAATTTGTTATCAGTTAGTACAGCCAAAGAGTGTGATTCAGGCACCACAGAGGCTCTTGTTTTGTTTCAGATGACTGGGGTTCCCAAGAGCGCCCCCTTTTGGTTCTGTGTGTGCGCTACTGTCTGTATGTGTGTGCGTTACAATGTAGCAGGGCATTATTTTAGTATGATGATTAACTTACCTGTACAATAAACTGTTTAAAACGTGCATTCACCCGATCAATGTTGAGAATCCAGATGGTACAAACATTCATAACTCGTGGAGCGCTCTCAGACTCAGAGTATGCGTTTATTTGTCATTTGAACTGATGGAAATGAAGCGTAAAAAGTGGACTTCAAAGTCATCATAGCTTTAAAAATCTTGCCTGTTACAAATAGTCATGCTCAGCAGGTATATTTTAAGATATGTCAGTGCAAGCTTCTTTTAGTTAAAACAACTGACACAGTTAACATTTCATTTAACATAAAAAACAAACAAGGTTAACTAATTGCTACATAGTTTAACCGTGCATATTTTGGTCCAGTGTCCCGTCGTCGCCGGCAGTGAAGCATGTCAAAACCCAATAGAAAGTCATAAAACTTTAAAATGCACACACAAACTTCAGCTGTCAGCTGTCTGTCACACAGCCGCTAGCCATGTAACTTGGCTCGGCTCATTATTTCCACGTCTGGAATTGGGATACTTTTACACTTGTGCTGTGATTACACGACTTTTGGGATTGTTTTGTTGCTCAGACCTGGCAACCCTCCACTGCAAAGCCCCACCCCTTTCGTGCACTCCGAAGTGCGCAGCCCCTGAATTGGGACACAGCTAAAGAATCAGCGATCAGTGGAGAATGAAGAGAAACACTTTCAAGAAGGATTTTTGAGACATTTGTTTCTGAACAGACAGCAGATCGTTGTGATTAAAACCGTCGTTCAGAAAGTGAAAGTAAAGTTTATATTGCTGGAGCTCAAACAGTGAAAATGGCTTCACTAAATGTTTCTGCTGAAGATCTTTCTTGTCCCGTGTGCTGTGAAATCTTCCAGACTCCTGTTCTTTTATCATGTAGTCACAGTGTCTGTAAAGAGTGTCTTCAACAGTTCTGGAGAACCAAGAAAACTCAGGAGTGTCCTGTCTGCAGGAGAAGATCCTCAAGAGAACAACCTCCTCTTAATCTTGTGTTAAAAAACTTATGTGAGTTGGTCCTGACAGAGAGAATGTCTGAGGAGATCTGCAGTTTACACAGTGAGAAACTCAAACTCTTCTGTCTGGAGGACAAACAGCCTGTGTGTTTAGTGTGTATTAATTCACAAAAACACGTCAGTCACACATTCAGACACATCAGTGAAGTGGTTTCATCATATAAGGTAAGACAAATGACTCTTGTTTCACATGTAATTGAAAGTGACATGAGGGCCAAGTAGTGAGTAGGAGAGTAGTGAGTAGTGAACACACACACACTACAAACCGATTCACTGTGGCGCACGGGGAGTGATTGGGGGTTTGATGTCTTGCTCAAGGGGCCTCATTTATAAAGCGTGCGTATGCACAGATTTGATCTAGAATGTGCATACGCATAAATCCACGCCAACGCTCATATTTATAAATTCATCTTTGACGTGGAAAAGTGCTTAGCGCCACATCAGGGTCTGAACAGACGTACGCACTTTTCCTTGTCAGATTACTGCAGGTTTTTGGAAATCTAAGATATTTTTGCAGCTCGCCATTCTAAATTTAAGGATTTGGACGATGACTGGTGATTTTTTTTATTTTATTTTTTTTTTTAAATGTAAATGACATTAATTATCCGTCGTCTACAAGGCGGAGAACTGAAACCATTCAGCTGCACACAAGTTCAAGATCATTTGCGATTTATAGATTTCACATCTGAAAGAGAGGCGTACGCTCGTCTTCTGTGTGTACGTTTATTCTATGAATCACATGTACGCACATCTGAGAAATGATCGTAAGATCAAATGTAGGTCCGTTTTAATGCAACATTTTATAATTATATAAGACCCAAGGGCACCTCAATCATTTCCTGCCGGTATTGAGAATCGACCCCCCTTTAACTGCTGCTAATACATTTATACATTTTCACGCAGGTACAGATAATATTAGATAACCTTGTTTTGCTTTAATAAATAACATTGTCTTTTACAAACTGTACTTTGTGTTTTCTCAGGCTGCCTTTGTTTAATTTCTGAATCAATTTAGTATCAGATGTACATAAAAACAAGAAATCAGGATGAGGGCAAATACTTTTTCACAGCATTATATGATCATATCACTGTATTCTCTTCTTCTCTTCACTGTAATCTGGTGTTTTATGTGTTTTTGTTCAGTTCCAGGAGGAGCTCAATACAGCACTGAAGTCCTTACAGAAGAAACTTCAACACAATGAAAAAATGAAAAGAGAGTTTGAGAAAACAGTTCAACACATCAAGGCGAGGAAACAGAATCAGAGTCATTTTCATCACAGCTGTAGGATCACTATATACAGTTATGATCTGATATATTTAATATAATGGACTCCAGTTTATTATTTATGTAAATGACGAGCAGCGATCTGCTTCTGGATCTGTTATATGTCGGTAACCGAGTTTATCTCTGATATGAATGATGTGAAGTGTTGATGTGTGTCGATTGAGATGATTGAAGTGAATGTGATTTGATTTCAGTCTCAAGCTGAGCACACAGAGCGTCAGATTAAACAGCAGTTTGAGAAGCTTCATCAGTTTCTCAGAGATGAAGAAGAAGCTACAATCACTGCACTGAGGGAGGAAGAGGAGCAGAAGAAGCAGATGATGAAGGAGAAGCTGGAGGAGATGAACAGACACATCTCAGCTCTTTCACACACAATCAAAGACACGGAGAAGATGATGAAAGCCAATGACGTCTGCTTTCTGAAGGTCTGATTTCAGATCATTGGTTGATCATTGGTTCATTGATTGAGTTCTTGATGATAAATGGTGTGTTTGTTCTGCAGGAGTTTCCAGTCTCAAAGGAAAGGTGAGTGATCTACTCCTGTCTCTGGTCTCTCTGGTTCTGATCCAAAGCCACTGCAGTTCTGACTCCTGAATGTTCTTCCAGAGTCCAGAGCTCACAGCCGGATCCACAGATGGCTTCTGGAGCTTTGATTCATGTGCCGCGTTACTTGGGCAACCTGCCGTTCAGAGTCTGGAAGAAGATGCAGGACATCGTCCAAAACAGTGAGTCTGACTGCAGAAAGAAAGAAAGAAAGAAAGAAAGAAAGAAAGAAAAATGACAAGCTCTACTAATAATTTCTCAGTCCAACATAATTAGTTAGTGAAACACAACAGACAGAGAGAATAAACTGATTTAAATCAACACTGACTATAAGAGCCGATAAAATGAAGATGATCAGATGCTGCTGAAGATCAGACTCACACTTACAGTTTTTCATCTACAGCATAAATCTCAACAGATCTCATTGATTTATTGTTATTTTAATTGATGGACACAAATGTCTGAATCACACATTTAATGTTTGTAGTTGATGATAAAATGAGTGTGAAACTAATAACAGCACTGACAGTGATCAGAGGAACATGTCTGATGTGTTTGATCAACAGGACGAGTGTCATAATTCATAATAATCTGTGTTGGTTCACTCTTGATCATTATATGAACATCAGAATAAAAGCATCTGTTGATTGTGTCTCATCAGCTCCTGTGATTCTGGATCCAAACACTGTGAGTCCACGTCTCGTCCTGTCTGATGATCTGACCAGTGTGAGAGACAGCTGGAACAAACAACCTCTTCCTGATAATCCAGAGAGATTTGACTGGTATGAGTGTGTTCTGGGTTCAGAGGGGTTTAACTCAGGAACACACTGCTGGGATGTGGAGGTTAAAGAGAGTTCAGACTGGACTCTTGGAGTAACTACAGCATCAAACCAGAGGAAGGGAGGGGGTTTCTTCAACACTGATGTCTGGTGTGTGTCGAACGGATGTACTGCAGGTTCTAGTTTTCGTGTCAATCAGGATCTTGATCGTGTGAGAGTGAATCTGGACTATGACAGAGGAAGGGTGTCATTCTCTGATCCTGTAACTAACACACATCTACACACATTCACAACCACCTTCACTCACACACTCTTTCCATTCTTCTGGTGTCATGATGGATCTCTGAGGATCTTAGCGGTCAATAGTCAGTAATCGTTACTCCTGCAGGTCTGGATCTTCCTGCTTTCATCATGTTTCCAATATTTAATCCAGATCACATGAGTAAGAGTGCTGTTGATCTGAATATCAGTACGGTGGCTGTGATTGGCCCGTGATGGTCACATGACTGATATCAGCACTACAGCAACACTCACACTCTCATATTTCATATCAGCAGATCAATAAACAACAAGTTTATTTAATTAGAGTTTAGAAGAAGTTTAAAAAGCACTTTACACAATAAGAACAATTTTTTTAGATCATTGTAGGATAATGACCTGATTATTTTCAGTGAAGTTCGTCAATTTGCTAATTTTCACATAATTATATATATTTTTTCTAGAAACTGAACCTAATTCTACAGTTTCAGTGAATTTGTAAATGAATAATAGTTTATTTCAGTTTAAATGATCATGTGTTCACTAAAATACATGTAAATGATGAACTCTTAGAAACTCTTGATTAGCAGCATTTATGGATCTAATTTTAAAAAACAAAAAGTCAAAGTTTCTGTGATTCACTGACAAAGACTGAGTTTCAGAACAGAATTTGATGATCTCTAGTTTTAAAAGTTTTGATCTACAGCATCATTCAGACACACAGACATTGAGAATCTCAACAATGACGATCAAAAGCTTCATGCCGCAGTGCATGCTGGGAGTTTTGTATGCTGGCACCCAGCATGCATTGCAGCATTAAGTTTTTGATTGTCACCATTTCTGATGTGTGAATGATGCAGAACCTCTGAATGTGTTATGTGATGATGAATCATCGTGATCGTCTGATTGGCTGATCTCATTCTGTCTATAAATCACAGAGTCTTTCTTTGGTGTCAAATCGTTCCTATCAGATCACATCTAACAATCATTACAGGCAGTAAGTTAGTTTCACGTCATATACTTACTGCTTACAACATTGTGTGGAGCTGCTTGACATTCTTCTTTAGGCAGATGTTTATTAAGATTAAAAGTGGTTTATTTTGTTTAAAATCTTATGAATGTATGAGGTGGTGAGAGGGTCTTTTACCCCACAGACACTAAACCAGCATGAGGAAAAAGACACACAGTACTGATACAAACACTTTAGCTAAAATAATGTTTTTAATAATGTCTAATTTAATACTTGTTTAAAACAGTCACTTTAGCAAAGTTTGTACTATTTTCTGTGTTTATTTTGATAAATAAAATAATTCATTGTTGTTCAATAAATATACTGTTATAAAAATATGTTCATTTTAAAAATACAGAAACAAAATTATTTTAAAAACGTAAAGATTCTGAAAGCATTGAAGAAGATCACATAATAATTGAACCTCTGGTGCTCCTTATTTGTGAATCACACTCATTGTCCTCACGGTCAAAAGTGACCGGACACCTGTAACGTAACCTTATTTTTTCAGTAAAATCAGTCTAATTCATTTTTGTTTAATAATATTTTTTCTTTTTGCATTTTGAGAGGGTTTTGTGGTAATAATTAATATTTATGCAGTAATTAATATCCATTTTCCCCATAGAAAATGTATATATATTTTCCAATTTATGCAGTATTTCAGGTTAAAGGACTTTAACCAGTCTAGGCCTTTAAAATCAGGCAGATTAGCGCCATCTGTTGAGAGTGTAGAAAGAAAACATGTAATATCATGGTGTGACCACTAGTTGCCTGTATAGCTCTCTAAAGCAGCCTAGTTGTTTTTAGACATAATTACATATTTTTATTAAGTGGAAGATTTGAATATATATAAGTATACTTTTTGTCAAGTTTTAGATATTTTTTTTTGTTAGAAATAGTGATTTGAAGTGTTTGTTGATTAGTTGATTCCAGTCAAACCTGAACATTGTGTTAGAAAGAGAACATGAAGCATTTTGTTGCCATTTTTTTTTATTCAGAATTTAATAATAATAATAATAAAAATGCAATTCATTCAGTCATAACGCTTTATGTAAACATTTTTCAATGAACATGACTATTTTTTGTAAAATGTCAGTGAACAGTAACAAAGGGAAGGAACCGTAATCAAAAAGGAAACAGAAAAAAAGAATGTAAAGTCTCTTGCAAACTGGATTTTTTTTTTTTTTTTTTTACTACTTATGCTCGTCACAGAGCTCCTGCAGAAACAACAACAAAAATAATAAAATAGATAAATAAGAATGATTGGAACGGTGTGAAGAAACAAGCCTGAGCTTCCAAGTGCCCTGACAAACCCAAGCTTCTCATCGCTGTTCGTTGCAGATCCACGTTATTATACACGCTGCACAAATGAAGTAAAAGTTACTAAATACTTAACAAAAAACTATACTTCAGTGACAGTGACAGTGGCGTTTTTATTTTACAGTCTGATAACTGATTTCCACATACATGCTGTTTGCTTTTCTCACTACAGTAATTTACAGGTATATGTCGAACCCACCTCATTCGTTGTGTGTCCGTTAAATCTGAACCCGCGTCAAAGAGTATAGAACCCAAGAGGCGAAACTCTGATACTTTTTGTGTAACAGCCACTAGATGGCGCTCCGGTAGCGCGGCCGCCATTATGGGGTGAAAATACTAACTGGACCATAGAATCCTTCACATCTTACGCACCCAAAATCAGCGAATTTAACTGCCAAATTATATATTGTTATATATGTTTTATTTTACCAGTTGTGGAATCCAACCATTCAACCATCTGAGGTAACATAGTTAGCCTACTTTATTGAGTATTTCCATTTTATGCAACTTTACACATTTATTAATGGTAAATTAGCCTAATAATTAATACATTTAAGATCATCATGTTTGCAGCGAACAATATATTTCAGACCTAGTGGAGTAATAATAATAATAGTATCACTCCACTAGGTCTGAATTGAAATAGGCTACATTGTACGTTTTAATGGATCACGCTACAAACATAATGATCTTATAATACATGATGCATTGCTGTGTCCGTTATCCCATAATTCCCACATTTGGACACTTTTGCTTTAACGGACATTAGACAACACTGCAAAATCAAGCTGTTATATTCATATATTTATTGTCCAACATTCCCAATTTTTCTGATGCATGTCCTTAATTTAATTTCATATGTTGGTAATAATTCAGTGTTTATAAGCCTTTTAAAGAATTTTAACCCAAACTGACTGGGTTTCTAGAGAGCAAAGGTTTTGTGAAAAAAGTGGACTTAAACACAAAGTGTGTAAAATAAACTGTTAAAAGGATTTGATGATCAGTAGTGATAGTATTTTATTCTGTGTTGTCATCATTCAGGTTGGATTTCAGCTTTAATGTACGTTTTTTTTTTTTTTTTTAACAAAGCAGCTGATATTGCCATAGTGGACTGCTGACTCGCTTTCACCCCAAAATGGCGGAAACGCAGGGCCGCTGCTGGGCGCCGGTGTTTCAATGGAACGTTCTATTGAGTGTCGCTTCTTGTTAGTGTTTATTCTTTGCCCGCGTTCAAAAGCTCCTCTGCAAGGACCCTTGAATGACTGAGCCTGAGTCAGTGCCTGATTGGAAATCATACCATAAAAAATAGCTTGTGTAACATCAACCATATCATTTAATATATTTTACATTATGTATCACGTGATACAACCAAAGCATCAGGTGGATTTGCCTGTTTTGAACTAGATACCATGACTGGAATAGGAGATGTAGACAGTAGTGGGGAAAGCTTTCACATTTTTAAATTCCTTTTGTTTCATCACTGTCTCCAATTACGTAACCACTGCAAGATCTAAACATTTAATATTTGACAACTGTTTTACGAAAGAAATGTTAAGCAACCAACAGATGGATTTCCAGTGATGCAAACTACTCTTATCTTATAATTTTATCAAATCACCATTTTGAATTGAAATATTTATATGATTCATGTAATTCATAACTGAATGTTGCAAGACGAAACATTTTGCATGTTTGACATACAAATAAGAGTGAATGTGTGCATATTTTAAAATAAAATACATTTAATTTAAAAAAAATAAATAAATAAAAAGACATCAAGACATATTAATGGCCTTGCTTTACACGAACACACACAGGCCTACATACAGTCAACTGCAAAATTATTGGCATCATGAAAATGATCTTAAATGAACAGATTTCAAAAACAACAAATGCAATAAATGATATTTTGGGCTTAAATTAAAGGATACACTGTGTATCTTTATTTTTACACAGCTTTTTGGAACAAAATAATGTTTTCTGTGACACAATTAAAGACACTGGCAGCTCCATTATTGATATTTGGTAAATCCTCCTCTGACACGAATAGCAGCACTGAGATCATAACAATGTTGGAGAACAGCTGCTGAGGAATATTGGACCACACTTCCATCCAGAACACTTCCAGTTCCTTTACATTCTTGGGGCTTTGCTTGTCAACTGCCCTGTTTAATGCAAACCACAGGTTTTCAATAGGGTTCAGATCTTCAAAGCCATTGTAAAACTTTGATTTTGTCCTTTCTGTATGTATTTTGATGTGTGTTTGGGGTCGTTATCTTGCCGAAAGGTCCAAGTTTTATCCTTCTGGCAGAGGCAACCAGATTTTGGACTAAAATTTCCTGGTATTTGTTAGAGTTCAATATGCCGTCTATCTTCACTAGCAGCAAAACATCATGGACCACCACCATATTTCACAGTGGGAGCAGGTGCTTTTCTTTGTGCACTGCCTTTTTATCACCAAACAAATATGACGGATATGTGCATGACCAATAAGTTAAATTTGTATCTCATCTGAACATATCACATGATTAAGGTCAAAGTTACAATAAAGTTTTGCAAAGTTCAAGCATTGCATTTTGTGGCTTGCTTTTAGGAAGGACTTTTTAGTGGATTTTGAAATGTGAAAAGCCCAAAGTTCAACTAAATGATGCTTTCCCAAAACCGTGATCATTGCCTCTCTTACCATCCTCCTCACTGTATGTGGGAATACTATGTGCATCTGTGCAAATTTTCAACTGTCCCATACTTTTAAATGTTTAATAATCGCCCTAAAAGTGATAATTGCTCATTTCAATTGACTACTTTTTATAATCTGTGCAGCTCTCTGGCTTTACTAATGTTGATGGATGACAAAAAGGATTTAACAAAATGTGCAACCTCATATTTATACCCCTGGACAACAGGAAATGGTCACAAACAAAATGGTGGCAATAATTTTGGTCCATATGTTTTTTAAAAGAATACACTATTCTCAGAGGTGTAAAGTACTTGAGTAAATGTAATTAGTTACTGTACTTAAGTATCTTATTGGCTACTTTGTAGTTGTACTGAGTATCAAAGATATTGGCAACTTTTACTCTTTACTTGACTACATTTTTGAGCAAGTAAATGTACTTTTTACTCCACTACATTTGTGATGTGTCATGCAATTACACATTATATTTTTCATGGCAGCTAACTTTTTCTGCAGCAGTTTGTTTCTGATATAAGCGATATCGCCATCTAAGGGCACTGAAGGTACTATATCTTGTGCATTTTGCCTTTACTCACCCAAACTTGTCAACAAGGATGCTTTACGTGAATGTGAGTGCATTAGCAGGTAGTTGCTGATCGCTGGTGTTTGATTTATTAGATGAGGACATGACTGCAGCTGGTGATGAGGCTCAAACCAGCACATACAGTAGACTTTGACTATTTAATTTTACTTAACATTGTTTTATTGATCTGCTATATTGACATTAATATTGTTATTAATGATATTGATATTGTTAATCTTGAGTACCTATAGAGTAGTAGTGCATCCTTCATATCTCCAAAAAGTCTTTAGTCTTATCATATTTATAAAAGATACATACGCTGTACTGAGTATTTCCGAAAACAGCCGAGCGCCTGGAGGCGTGTCCTGTGAGCGGAGCTAAAGAGTGACGAGCACGCGCAGCTTTTGTGTAGAGATCGTCTGCAAGCTATCAATGGTCAGCTAAACAGATGTATTTACACACACAATACACCATCGCATTATGCCTGGATAACTTCTGAATCACTATAATGAATATAGCGTATAGTGAATGATGAATAACGAATTTATGAATTCACTACGTTCGTGTTGTTTACATTATATGCATTTAGGCGCCGACTGCCAACAAAACAGACATTTGAAGCAGTTTTACTCTCCACCTGCGGCTCCGACTCATGACCGGGATCATTATCGCTGTGACCGCTCCATCTTTCAGTTTCAAACGATCTGTAAATCCAGCGCCGAACTGGGCTTTGTTTATGAATCCATAAGCGCTGATCCTGATTCATTTTAACCAATAAAAAAGTGAATGCAACTATCAGTTTCTATGGTTATTTTAATAACAAATATCGAGAGCGCATCAATGTAATGTGTGAGCACAAAACTCTCAGCTCCACTGGGTTCTTTGGGAAGCAAGGTTATCTTTCCCTCACAACCAAAAACACACTTCTTTGGTGACATTGTTGATTTCGTGAAGTCCTGTGACCTGTGCAGTGCTGCCGACGACTTCCGTAAAACCGAACGCCGAACCGAACGTGCTCTTGCTCTCTCGCTCTGGTCGTCGTCGGGAGCACCCTTCCGGGAGAAGTGCCCGTACAAGGAATTCCGACCTTGTTGACATCACTCAGGCCCATACTCGAAAAAAAGATCCCGAATCCTGTGAGGATTTGGAAGAGAATTTTTGGCACAGAAATACTCCGTCATACGTCCAACTGAAACTTTGAAACTTTGGCCATGTTTAGCATGAGAATCCAACTCTTTAACAGTGTAAATAAGTCAGAACACATACAGAACACAGACCACCTGTTAATTTAGGGCCCCATTAAATCTATTTTATTTCCCCTGTGTTTTCTGATTTAATACAAATTTGCCATCAACAATAGTGTTTAATGAAATGAATTAATAAAACAGTTAATTTACAACAAAACATTGCTTTTTTTATTTTTTATCTAAGATGCTGCACGACAGATTCATATTAGAACATGGATGAAAAATATTTTGGTTGTATGATATTCCTTACAAACAATGGTAATATTATTATTACTTTGAGCCGTACATTTTACTATAGTAATATATTTCTGTTAAAATTTCTTCCAAGTAAAAGCAAACTTTTATTCTGGCGGTTTGCCATTAAGTTTTTTTCCAAATGAAACAGTGAAAATCTCTAAAGTGCCTCAGAGCAGTTCTGGAGATAAAGTTCATGTGTTCATGTCCTCATATATTGAGAAAACAGATGTTGAAAACACTGTAAGCGTCTCACGTATGTTTGAGTTTGTGTATTAGACGCTGTTCATTCACACAGACACGCAAAACATGCAGACTTATAAACGACGTGCTTTGACTGGCTGTTGTCGTGTCATTTCTGCTGTGTGAAGGCCTTGAAATCTCTGCTGCTGGTGAAACTCACGGAATAGTTTGTGGTGACATCAAACGTACCCCATAGAGACAGAGCAAATTTAGGCCACGCCCACACCGGGGGGGGGAAAACAACCGTCTCCATTGACTTTGTATAGACCTTATGTAGCTCCGCCCCTTTTCAGCGCTGCGCTCGTTGTCTTTTGACTTCCGGTTTGTATTTCCACAGCGATCTTACGTATTTATGAATGAACTGCTCATTTTAAAATCTTCCCGGTCTACAGACATTTGTTAAGACATCTGCTTTAAACATTACAATGCTCATGATAACTTTCATTAACTCTACAACAGGTAAATCCACTTCACCAGCTAATTATTCTTCAACAGCGATGCCATAGAAATATACAGAGCTACCGCGAAAACGGAAGTTCAAAGACAAGATTCTAAAGATGGCGGCGCGCTTGTTTCTCTGGTAAATAAGGTCTTATAGAGTACCTCAGGGATGACGTGTTTTTGTAGGCAAAACCCGGAAGCGATTTTTAGGACTTCCGGTTCCATCGCCCCGAAGTCAATGGGTTTTTTGAATGGGTTTTTGCTAAATCGCCTGAAATAAGGTCTGTGGTTAACAAAGCCTCTAAATATTTTCACGTTTTGATCTATGACATAAAACACACCAGTTATAACCCGCTTGAGATTTTTTAAACCTTTATTGTGTCTTAAAAACGGCGGTTGCTAACAAATTGCTAAAAGGGACTACTTCCTTTGGCGGGGACTTTAGACGTCATCGTGACAAACAGGACACTTGGACAGAATTTCTCATGAAAAAGTGGATAAGTATTCATACACAACGCAGATCATAACCAGCGATCATGTTTTTAAATAAAGTTGTTTTTTTAAATAAAGTTTGAGGAAGCTTGGTGGTGCTGACGTTGATCCGCGACCATGGTGTGCTGTAGTGCGTTTATAGCCTACTGTTAGCTTTTCATATCTGACCACTTTATTTAGGCTTCAAAACTTGTAAAGATTATCTTGATAGACAAAACGTGTAAGTGTCATAACCCTTTGTTAAACACAGAGCTTATTTTTAGCGATTTTCCAAAAGTCTGTGGGAAAAATGCATTGGCTTTAGATCGAGGGAACCCGTGCGCCGCTAACTTCCGGGTTGGCCTACAAAAACACGTCATCCCTGAGGTACTCTATTGCGTGAGGCTGCGTCCTTGTCATTTCTGACTTATAACAAAAAACAGAACAATGCCTTAAAGCTGCTGTGTGACAAGGTGTACAGAAAACAAGCTAAAAAAAACCCAGAACTACGTTTTTATAAGCTGCCGAACCGTAAAAGCCAGCCTTTAAGGAGACAAAAGTGACAGAATAACTCCTCATTCAATATAATGGATGGTCTTCTCTTCAAATAAAACTTTATATCAGAACAGGATTTGCTTTCTAGGATGTTATTTTCGTTGTGGATTTTTAGAGAGCAAAAGGTTATTTCGGCGAGTGCTGTTAATGGCATTGGTTTCAATTCTGTTCAAACATTGTCTTGTGGAAAACCTCCCATTGTTGTTTGCTGACATTGTTCGTCCAGGACACAAAAACTGGAGTTTTTTGTTGTTGTTGTTTTTAATAATAATGATAATAATAATGAACATTGTCTTTTTTGCCTTGTCTCACTCTGGGCATGACAGTTTATTTGAAGCACTTGATTGTTGACCACCACTAACTATTTAAGTACTTAAACACTCCACATATAAAGTACTGTAAAAACACAGCTCAACTGTAAAAACTGCAAATCAACAGCAGCTGTGAATTTACATGTGATGTTTTAGTCCAATGATGATGATGATGAATCCAAAATAACAAAAGGATTTATTAAACAAACAGAACTCAGATTAGTCTTTTTACTGAATACTTGAACAAATAAACTATGTACAAATAAAGAGCAATACATAAAATTGTATTTTTATTGTAAATATTTGCTTTCTTTCATTGTTCTTTAGTGTTTGATTCAAGGCTTATAGCATTATACTAAAGTTTTAATGCAGGTTTTGTTACTTAAAACTTTACCCTGAGGAAATCCTGATCTTGTTCTTTGAACCACACCTGATCATAAACTCCACCCTCTTCCAACACTTACCAGGAAGAGACTGATTTATTATTTCTCTTTTCTGTCATACTGACTCTCTTCTCTCTTGACAAAAGCAATAAAGAATCAGCGATCAGTGGAGAATGAAGAGAAACACTTTCAAGAAGGATTTTTGAGGCATTTGTTTCTGAACAGACAGCAGATCGTTGTGATTCTCAAGGTGATTCATTTTTAAAACCGTCGTTCAGAAAGTGAAAGTAAAGTTTATATTGCTGGAGCTCAAACAAAATGGCGTCACTAAATGTTTCTGCTGAAGATCTTTCTTGTCCCGTGTGCTGTGAAATCTTCAAGACTCCTGTTCTTTTATCATGTAGTCACAGTGTCTGTAAAGAGTGTCTTCAACAGTTCTGGAGAACCAAGAAAACTCAGGAGTGTCCTGTCTGCAGGAGAAGATCCTCAAAAGATCATCCTCCAGTTAATCTTGTGTTAAAAAACTTGTGTGAGTCGTTCCTGACGGAGAGAAATGAGACGAGTTCATCAGGATCTGAGGAGATCTGCAGTTTACACAGTGAGAAACTCAAACTCTTCTGTCTGGAGGACAAACAGCCTGTGTGTTTAGTGTGCAGAGATTCACAGAAACACATCAGTCACACATTCAGACCCATCAGTGAAGTTGTTTCATCATATAAGGTAAGAGAAATGACTCTTGTTTCACATGTAATTGAAAGTGACATGAGGGCCGAGTAGGGAGTAGGAGAGTAGTGAGTAGTGAACACACACACACACTACAAACCGATTCACTGTGGCGCACGGGGAGTGATTGGGGGTTTGATGTCTTGCTCAAGGGGCCTCATTTATAAAGCGTGCGTACGCACAGATTTGATCTAGAATGTGCATACGCATAAATCCACGCCAACGCTCATATTTATAAATTCATCTTTGATGTGGAAAAGTGCTTGAAAATGGCTTGAAATAGAAATGATCGTAAGATCAAATGTAGGTCCGTTTTAATGCAACATTTTATAATTATATAAGACCCAAGGGCACCTCAATCATTTCCTGCCGGTATTGAGAATCGACCCCCCTTTAACTGCTGCTAATACATTTATACATTTTCACGCAGGTACAGATAATATTAGATAACCTTGTTTTGCTTTAATAAATAACATTGTCTTTTACAAACTGTACTTTGTGTTTTCTCAGGCTGCCTTTGTTTTAATTTCTGAATCAATTTAGTATCAGATGTACATAAAAACAAGAAATCAGGATGAGGGCAAATACTTTTTCACAGCATTATATGATCATATCACTGTATTCTCTTCTTCTCTTCACTGTAATCTGGTGTTTTATGTGTTTTTGTTCAATTCCAGGAGGAGCTCAATACAGCACTGGAGTCCTTACAGAAGAAACTTCAACACAAAGAAGAAATGAAAGGAGAGTTTGAGAAAACAGTTCAACACATCGAGGTGAGGAAACAGAATCAGAGTCATTTTCATCACAGCTGTAGGATCACTATATACAGTTATGATCTGATATATTTAATATAATGGATTCCAGTTTATTATTTCTGTAAATGATGAGCAGCGATCTGCTTCTGGATCCGTTATATGTCGGTATCCGAGTTTATCTCTGATATGAATGATGTGAAGTGTTGATGTGTGTCGATTGAGATGAAGTGAATGTGATTTGATTTCAGTCTCAAGCTGAGCACACAGAGCGTCAGATTAAACAGCAGTTTGAGAAGCTTCATCAGTTTCTCAGAGATGAAGAAGAAGCTACAATCACTGCACTGAGGGAGGAAGAGGAGCAGAAGAAGCAGATGATGAAGGAGAAGCTGGAGGAGATGAACAGACACATCTCAGCTCTTTCACACACAATCAAAGACATGGAGGAGATGATGAAAGCCAATGACGTCTGCTTTCTGAAGGTCTGATTTCAGATCATTGGTTGATCATTGGTTCATTGATTGAGTTCTTGATGATAAATGGTGTGTTTGTTCTGCAGGAGTTTCCCGTCTCAAAGGAAAGGTGAGTGATCTGCTCCTGTCTCTGGTCTCTCTGGTTCTGATCCAAAGCCACTGCAGTTCTGACTCCTGAATGTTCTTCCAGAGTCCAGAGCTCACAGCCGGATCCACAGATGGCTTCTGGAGCTTTGATTCATGTGCCGCGTTACTTGGGCAACCTGCCGTTCAGAGTCTGGAAGAAGATGCAGGACATCGTCCAAAACAGTGAGTCTGACTGCAGAAAGAAAGAAAGAAAGAAAGAAAGAAAGAAAGAAAAATGACAAGCTCTACTAATAATTTCTCAGTCCAACATAATTAGTTAGTGAAACACAACAGACAGAGAGAATAAACTGATTTAAATCAACACTGACTATAAGAGCCGATAAAATGAAGATGATCAGATGCTGCTGAAGATCAGACTCACACTTACAGTTTTTCATCTACAGCATAAATCTCAACAGATCTCATCGATTTATTGTTATTTTAATTGATGGACACAAATGTCTGAATCACACATTTAATGTTTGTAGTTGATGATAAAATGAGTGTGAAACTAATAACAGCACTGACAGTGATCAGAGGAACATGTCTGATGTGTTTGATCAACAGGACGAGTGTCATAATTCATAATAATCTGTGTTGGTTCACTCTTGATCATTATATGAACATCAGAATAAAAGCATCTGTTGATTGTGTCTCATCAGCTCCTGTGATTCTGGATCCAAACACTGTGAGTCCACGTCTCGTCCTGTCTGATGATCTGACCAGTGTGAGATACAGCAGGATCATTCAACCTCTTCCTGATAATCCAGAGAGATTTGACTGGTATGAGTGTGTTCTGGGTTCAGAGGGGTTTAACTCAGGAACACACTGCTGGGATGTGGAGGTTAAAGAGAGTTCAGACTGGACTCTTGGAGTAACTACAGCATCAAACCAGAGGAAGGGAGGGGGTTTCTTCAACACTGATGTCTGGAGTGTGTCGAACGGATGTACTGCAGGTTCTAGTTTTCGTGTCAATCAGGATCTTGATCGTGTGAGAGTGAATCTGGACTATGACAGAGGAAGGGTGTCATTCTCTGATCCTGTAACTAACACACATCTACACACATTCACAACCACCTTCACTCACACACTCTTTCCATTCTTCTGGTGTCATGATGGATCTCTGAGGATCTTAGCGGTCAATAGTCAGTAATCGTTACTCCTGTAGGTCTGGATCTTCCTGCTTTCATCATGTTTCCAATATTTAATCCAGATCACATGAGTAAGAGTGCTGTTGATCTGAATATCAGTACGGTGGCTGTGATTGGGCCATGATGGTCACATGACTGATATCAGCACTACAGCAACACTCACACTCTCATATTTCATATCAGCAGATCAATAAACAACAAGTTTATTTAATTAGAGTTTAGAAGAAGTTTAAAAAGCACTTTACACAATAAGAACAATTTTTTTAGATCATTGTAGGATAATGACCTGATTATTTTCAGTGAAGTTCGTCAATTTGCTAATTTTCACATAATTATATATATTTTTTCTAGAAACTGAACCTAATTCTACAGTTTCAGTGAATTTGTAAATGAATAATAGTTTATTTCAGTTTAAATGATCATGTGTTCACTAAAATACATGTAAATGATCAACACAAAACTCTTGATTAGCAGCATTTATGGATCTAATTTTAAAAAACAAAAAGTCAAAGTTTCTGTGATTCACTGACAAAGACTGAGTTTCAGAACAGAATTTGATGATCTCTAGTTTTAAAAGTTTTGATCTACAGCATCATTCAGACACACAGACATTGAGAATCTCAACAATGACGATCAAAAGCTTCATGCCGCAGTGCATGCTGGGAGTTTTGTATGCTGGCACCCAGCATGCATTGCAGCATTAAGTTTTTGATTGTCACCATTTCTGATGTGTGAATGATGCAGAACCTCTGAATGTGTTATGTGATGATGAATCATCATGATCGTCTGATTGGCTGATCTCATTCTGTCTATAAATCACAGAGTCTTTCTTTGGTGTCAAATCGTTCCTATCAGATCACATCTAACAATCATTACAGGCAGTAAGTTAGTTTCACGTCATATACTTACTGCTTACAACATTGTGTGGAGCTGCTTGACATTCTTCTTTAGGCAGATGTTTATTAAGATTAAAAGTGGTTTATTTTGTTTAAAATCTTATGAATGTATGAGGTGGTGAGAGGGTCTTTTACCCCACAGACACTAAACCAGCATGAGGAAAAAGACACACAGTACTGATACAAACACTTTAGCTAAAATAATGTTTTTAATAATGTCTAATTTAATACTTGTTTAAAACAGTCACTTTAGCAAAGTTTGTACTATTTTCTGTGTTTATTTTGATAAATAAAAGAATTCATTGTTGTTCAATAAATATACTGTTATTAAAATATGTTCATTTTAAAAATACAGAAACAAAATTATTTAAAAACGTAAAGATTCTGAAAGCATTGAAGAAGATCACATAATAATTGAACCTCTGGTGCTCCTTATTTGTGAATCACACTCATTGTCCTCACGGTCAAAAGTGACCGGACACCTGTAACGTAACCTTATTTTTTCAGTAAAATCATTCTAATTCATTTTTGTTTAATAATATTTTTTCTTTTTGCATTTTGAGAGAGTTTTTTGGTAATATCCATTAATATCCATTTTCCCCATCGAAAATGTATATATATTTTCCAATTTATGCAGTATTTCAGGTTGAAGGACTTTAACCAGTCTAGGCCTTTAAAATCAGGCAGATTAGCGCCATCTGTTGAGAGTGTAGAAAGAAAACATGTAATATCATGGTGTGACCACTAGTTGCCTGTATAGCTCTCTGAAGCAGCCTAGTTGTTTTTAGACATAATTACATATTTTTATTAAGTGGAAGATTTGAATATTATAAGTATACTTTTTGTCAAGTTTTAGATATTTTTTTTGTTAGAAATAGTGATTTGAAGTGTTTGTTGATTAGTTGATTCCAGTCAAACCTGAACATTGTGTTAGAAAGAGAACATGAAGCATTTTGTTGCCATTTTTTTTTATTCAGAATTTAATAATAATAATAATAATAATAATGCAATTCATTCAGTCATAACGCTTTATGTAAACATTTTTCAATGAACATGACTATTTTTTGTAAAATGTCAGTGAACAGTAACAAAGGAAAGGAACCGTAATCAAAAAGGAAACAAAAAAAAAAGAATAAAGTCTCTTGCAAACTGGATTTTTCTTTTTTTTTTTTTTTTTTTGCTACTTATGCTCGTCGCAGAGCTCCTGCAGAAACAACAACAAAAATAATAAAATAGATAAATAAGAATGATTGGAACGGTGTGAAGAAACAAGCCTGAGCTTCCAAGTGCCCTGACAAACCCAAGCTTCTCATCGCTGTTCGTTGCAGATCCACGTTATTATACACGCTGCACAAATGAAGTAAAAGTTACTAAATACTTCTTAACAAAACACTATACTTCAGTGACAGTGACAGTGGCGTTTTTATTTTACAGTCTGGTAACTGATTTCCACATACATGCTGTTTGCTTTTCTCACTACAGTAATTTACAGGTAAATGTCGAACCCACCTCATTCGTTGTGTGTCCGTTAAATCCGAACCCGCGTCAAAGACTATAGAACCCAAGAGGCGACACTCTGATACTTTTTGGGTAACAGCCACTAGATGGCGCTCCGGTAGCGCGGCCGCCATTATGGGGTGAAAATACTAACTGGACCATAGAATCCTTCACATCTTACGCACCCAAAATCAGCGAATTTCACTGCCAAATTATATGTTGTTATATATGTTTTATTTTACCAGTTGTGGAATCCAACCATTCAACCATCTGAGGTAACGTAGTTAGCCTACTTTATTGAGTATTTCCATTTTATGCAACTTTACACATTTATTAATAGTAAATTAATAATTAATAAATGTAAGATCATCATGTTTGCAGCGAACAATATATTTCAGACCTAGTGGAGTAACAGTAATAGTATCTAGGTCTGAATTGAAATATATATTGTACGTTTTAATGGATCACGCTACAAACATAATGATCTTATAATACGTGATGCATTGCTGTGTCCGTTATCGCATAAACTCCCACATTTGGACACTTTTGCTTTAACGGACATTAGACAACACTGCAAAATCAAGCTGTTACATTTATTTATTGTCCAACATTCCCAATTTTTATGATGCATGTCCTTAATTTAATTTCATATGTTGGTATTAATTCGGTGTTTATAATGCTAATACTTGAACTTCAAAGAATTTTAACCCAAACTGACTGGGTTTCTAGAGAGCAAAGGTTTTGTGAAAAAAGTGGAAGACTTAAACACAAAGTGTGTAAAATAAACTGTTAAAAGGATTTGATGATCAGTAGTGATAGTATTTTATTCTGTGTTGTCATCATTCAGGTTGGATTTCAGCTTTAATTTACGTTTTTTTTTTTTTTTTTTTTTTTTTTTAACAAAGCAGCTGATATTGCCATAGTGGACTGCTGACTCGCTTTCACCCCAAAATGGCGGAAACGCAGGGCCGCTGCTGGGCGCCGGTGTTTCAATGGAACGTTCTATTGAGTGTCGCTTCTTGTTAGTGTTTATTCTTTGCCCGCGTTCAAAAGCTCCTCTGCAAGGACCCTTGAACGACTGAGCCTGAGTCAGTGCCTGATTGGAAATCATACCATAAAAAATAGCTTGTGTAACATCAACCATAAAATAAGTCATTTAATATATTTTACATTATGTATCACGTGATACAACCAAAGCATCAGGTGGATTTGCCTGTTTTGAACTAGATACCATGACTGGAATAGGAGATGTAGACAGTAGTGGGGGCATGACGAGGAATACAGATCTATTTAAAAATGGAAAACGTTTACATTTTTAAATTCCTTTTGTTTCATCACTGTCTCCAATTACGTAACCACTGCAAGATCTAAACATTTAATATTTGACAACTGTTTTACGAAAGAAATGTTAAGCAACCAACAGTCGGATTTCCAGTGATGCAAACTACTCTTATCTTATAATTTTATCAAATCACCATTTTGAATTGAAATATTTATATGATTCATGTAATTCATAACTGAATGTTGCAAGACGAAACATTTTGCATGTTTGACATACAAATAAGAGTGAATGTGTGCATATTTTAAAATAAAATACATTTTATTTTTAAAAAAATAAATAAATAAAAAGACATCAAGACATATTAATGGCCTTGCTTTACACGAACACACACAGGCCTATATACAGTCAACTGCAAAATTATTGGCATCATGAAAATGATCTTAAATGAACAGATTTCAAAAACAACACATGCAATAAATGATATTTTGGGCTTAAATTAAAGGATACACTGTGTATCTTTATTTTTACACAGCTTTTTGGAACAAAATAATGTTTTCTGTGACACAATTAAAGACACTGGCAGCTCCATTATTGATATTTGGTAAATCCTCCTCTGACACGAATAGCAGCACTGAGATCATAACAATGTTGGAGAACAGCTGCTGAGGAATATTGGACCACACTTCCATCCAGAACACTTCCAGTTCCTTTACATTCTTGGGGCTTTGCTTGTCAACTGCCCTGTTTAATGCAAACCACAGGTTTTCAATAGGGTTCAGATCTTCAAAGCCATTGTAAAACTTTGATTTTGTCCTTTCTGTATGTATTTTGATGTGTGTTTGAGGTCGTTATCTTGCCGAAAGGTCCAAGTTTCTGGCAGAGGCAACCAGATTTTGGATTAAAATTTCCTGGTATTTGTTAGAGTTCAATATGCCATCAGTCTTCACTAGCAGCAAAACATCATGGACCACCACCATATTTCACAGTGGGAGCAGGTGCTTTTCTTTATGCACTGCCTTTTTATCACCAAACAAATATGGCGGATATGTGCATGACCAATAAGTTAAATTTGTATCTCATCTGAACATATCACATGATTAAGGTCAAAGTTACAATAAAGTTTTGCAAAGTTCAAGCATTGTATTTTGTGGCTTGCTTTTAGGAAGGACTTTTTAGTGGATTTTGAAATGTGAAAAGCCCAAAGTTCAACTAAATGATGCTTTCCCAAAACCGTGATCATTGCCTCTCTTACCATCCTCCTCACTGTATGTGGGAATACTATGTGCATCTGTGCAAATTTTCAACTGTCCCATACTTTTAAATGTTTAATAATCGCCCTAAAAGCTCATTTAATTGCTCATTTCAATTGACTACTTTTTATAATCTGTGCAGCTCTCTGGCTTTACTAATGTTGATGGATGACAAAAAGGATTTAACAAAATGTGCAACCTCATATTTATACCCCTGGACAACAGGAAATGGTCACAAACAAAATGGTGCCAATAATTTTGGTCCATATGTTTTTTAAAAGAATACACTATTCTCAGAGGTGTAAAGTACTTGAGTAAATGTAATTAGTTACTGTACTTAAGTATCTTATTTACATTTTTCATGGCAGCTAACTTTTTCTGCAGCAGTTTGTTTCTGATATAAGCGATATCGCCATCTAAGGGCACTGAAGGTACTATATCTTGTGCATTTTGCCTTTACTCACCCAAACTTGTCAACAAGGATGCTTTACGTGAATGTGAGTGCATTAGCAGGTATTTGCTGATCGCAGGTGTTTGATTTATTAGATGAGGAAATGACTGCAGCTGGTGATGAGGCTCAAACCAGCACATACAGTAGACTTTGACTATTTAATTTTACTTAACATTGTTTTATTGATCCGCTATATATTGACAAGACCGTTTTGAAGGATATTGGTTATGGCATACTTATGAGTTTGTAGACGTTTAAAAGGTTGTTGTGTCGACCTTGATTTATTGCAACATTGAGGTTTTTTGATTTTGGTTATTTTGATTTTAGAAAATAAACTTGATTTCTCATCTTACTAATCAATTGTTTCTTATTTTCATGTCTCTCAGGGCTAGTGCATCTCTGAGCCTAGATTCAGCACGAGTAAAATGCTTAAGTACTGTTAAAATCAGATACTTTAAGACTTTTACTCAAGTCATGTTGGAATTGGTTACTTGTAACTTGTAGTGGAGTCATTTTTGATGTAAGGTATCAGTACTTTTACTCAAGTATGGTTTTCAGGTACTCTTTACACCTCTGACTATTCTTAAAATGAAACATCACTTTTGTAGGAATGATTTCTACTAAATTAACAGTAAGCAATTTCTCCAAACAGTGTGAGGAAGATTTAAAATATTATATGTAGGGTTTATTTTATAACTCTTTTTTGTGTAGTTTTTTTGAGGGGTGCCAATAATTTCGGAGTTGACTGTATAGCCTATATTACTTTTTGTTCCCTCTTCAAAATGTGAGAGTTCTCTGTTTAAGGACTACAACAAATGGCTGGTAGGGACTACAACGAGGTTCTTCCCAGGTTAGTGACATCAAAAAACCTTGAATTTACATAAATCCCATCCTCGACAACACACAACAAAGGTATTTTGGCTGCGTGAGATTGTCCAGCTTTGTTGTTGTTGAGCGACCGAAGCGTGAGCTGTTAAAGCTCCGCCCTCTTCTGGAAAGGGGGCGGGAGCAGCAGCTCATTTGCATTTAAAGGGACACACACAAAAAAGGTGTGTTTTTGCTCACACCCAAATAGGGGCAAATTTGACAAGCTATAATAAATGATCTGTGGGGTATTTTGAGCTGAAACTTCACACACACATTCTGGGGACACCAGAGACTTATATTACATCTTGTAAAAAAGGCATTATAGGTCCACTTTAAATGAGAAAATAATTCAAGAAGAAGATGAACAGTCTGATGGGAACCCAAGCATAACAGCGAGCACAGACAGGAGTGAGGAAGATTTGAAATAATATATGTAGGGTTTATTTTATAACTCTCTTTTTTGTGTAGTTTTTTTGAGGGGTGCCAATAATTTCGTAGTTGACTGTATAGCCTATATCACTTTTTGTTCCCTCTCCAAAATGCGTCAGCGAGAGAGAGGCATTCCAGTATAGATTCCAGTCACTATATGATGAAGGCAGATTTGAATGGAAAGCTTGAATTGCCTTTTCAGGACAAGAGTATTCTCCATTACTGATTGGGGCATTTTTATGTCAAATCTTCAGTATTTACAGCATTTGCTGAAAATTCAGTAACAGGCTGTTACACATCACTGCATCCAGGGCGGACCAGCGGCGTGGTGACGTCACTGGGTGAGATCATGATCCGCCAATAGAAAGCGTGTGTTGTTCCTGCTTCCTGATGTTGAAGACTGCGCTGCAGGAGCGGATGCTGAGGATGAGGATGAGGATCTCGCGCAAGGTTCGTTTTCTGTTCGCTTTGTAACATGACAGCGCATGGTGAATAACAACTAACTGCTCTGTCATCGGCATGAGGTTCTACTTCAAATACAGACGCCGTTTGATATTGAAATGGTGCAGGCCTAACGTTAGTAGTATTTAAGGTCATCGTCATCACAGTAAAATGAGGGGTCGCGCGTGACGTCACAGGCTGTATGATGGTGACTGCAGCTTCATGTCATTGTGTTGCTGCTGTTTCTGTGTGTTTTAGTGTGTCTGACTGAACCTGTACAGAATATTACCATAAAATACCACAATTATGCAAATGTGCCCTGTGCAAGACGAGTCTTTCAGTTGTTTTGTTTACATTAAGCCTGTGGTGATAACTCAAGCCTAACTGTGACAGTAATTATAGTGTTTTTGCAGAAACTATTATGATTGCCATGGTAAATTATACTATTAAGGTTTTTTTCCCTGCCATTCTGTCTTTCACTTTCATTTGACAAAAAACAAAACAAAAAAAACAAAACAAAAAAAAAAACACTGATGTGAGTTTTGCCACACCTCGACATATTTTGGTCATTATTTGCCAGTTCATATGCAGTGTTATTTTTGAATTAGATTTTATTATTATAATTAAAGTTTTAGTGTGTCTTCGTTATTTAGTACTTCGTCTTAAACTGAATAAAATGAGAAATATTTTCTTTCAATGTTTTATTCCAGGTAATGAAAATTGATTTTTTTTTATGGTTTTATTTTCAGTTAACATTAATAACTGTGTTCATACAATATCGGGCTTGTGAATTTAATAATATGTTGTTGTACACTGTACCCTGTCAAATGCTTAGCAACACCCTAGCAACTACCGAGAATACCCTAGTAGAAACTGTATAGCAACACCCTAGAAACCACAACGAGTACCCTAGCAAGTAGCATTTTTGTGGCATTTTACCTAAGTTACTGTATAGTTACAAATAATACAAATCTTGCTTTGATCTAATGCTGTTCTTGCACATTTGTGTGTGTGTTGGTCATGTACAGTGATTTGGCAGTTCGTCCCTAAACTTGGGTCCTAATGAGCACTTACAGTAATACTGCAATATTTTAAGCTGCTTTGTGTATCATGAAAAGAGCTGTAAATAAAATTAACTTGATGCTTTGTTAGGAGGATAAACTTTACAGGATCGCAGTCATTCTTCATCAGATAACTTCGGAAGCTTGCTTCTGCCGTGAAATAAAAAAGGTAATTGCGACTTTTTATCTCACAATTCTGACTTTTTTTCTCACAATTGCAAGTTATAAAGTTAGAATTGCGTTCAAAGTCAGAATTTTGTGACATAAAGTCAGAATTGCGAGATATAAAGTCAGAATTGAGTGATATAAAGTCAGAATTGTGAGATATAAAGTCAGAATTGCGAGATATAAAGTCAGAATTGCGAGTTATAAAGTCAGAATTGTGTGATATAAAGTCAGAATTGTGAGATATAAAGTCAGAATTGTGAGTTATAAAGTCAGAATTGTGAGATATAAAGTCAGAATTGTGAGTTATAAAGTTGGAATTACCTTTTTAATTTTTTTTATTTAGTGGCAGAAACAAGCTTCCATAGATAACTGTTCTTCTGCAGTATAGAGTGAATATGAACTTGTGCGTTTGGTTTTATTCAGGATAAAGCCAGATGATCAGATGGAAACACACGGCTGTTTTATGTGACAGAACTCAGGGGTCACAAAGGTGAGTCGTGCATTGTGTTTATTTTTACAAACTCTCACTATTATACTATTACTAGTCTATTACTCATAAACAGATAGTTCAGACTCTAGATTCTGACTGGATGTGAAATGACTGACATACACACACCTGTAAGGCTCATCAGTCTGATTCATGCTCATGGTGCTCATTAGCTGTAAACAAATAATTCTGCTTTGAATTAACCTCTTAGTTACAAGTTCTTCCTCGTTTTGGACAAATCCTGCTCTGTACTTTCACATCACTCTATGTAAATAGCATAAAACAGTCCTGCCCACAGATGAACCATGTTATAAATAGTATTGCAGAATACCAGTTTGCACATACAGCATTTGATAAATAATGAACGAATGGATATATATATATATATTTTCTCTGTGTGTCGCGCAGGTGGACACTGGCCTCGCTCTACATGTGTGTGAAGGCAAGAGAGACCGGAGGACTTCTGGAGGGTTTTTAATTACCAGAAATGTGCCACTTCAGAAGTGTTTTCACAACTACAGATCCGTCGTCTGGTTCTGGTTCCTGTGGACATTTGCCCTTCATAGCTGATAGACAAATATGGCGAAAAAAGACTATCTGCTAGATGCAGCCCAACAGATTCGAATGGCGCTGGACCGGGAAGTCAATGAAGATTATGAGGCGGCGTTCAGCTACTATAAGAATGGAGTCGATCTGCTGCTCAATGGAGTTCAAGGTGAGTGTACACTTTACTGTTGCGTCCTTCGGCTTTATGACTGCTAAAAGAGCTCGTCAAATTATATGGTGATTGAAAATTACTGGCAGTGTGAAAAACACTTTTGGACCTGGAGGTTTAAAAACACTTTTGGCCTCAACTGCACTGCAAAAACTAAGTGCAAACTCATTGCCTTGATTCATTCAAGGTAAACAGAAGTCTTTTTTACCAAAAAGTGATTATTCTTTACTTATCCTTACTGTTGTCAGTCACCAAACTTTCAGTAGTCGTTATCAATCCAAGTAAAATTTCATGTATCAATTCAGTACCATAAATCTATTGGATATATTTAAATGTAAATATTTGGAAATTAAAAAAAATGTAATTAAATGTTTATGCTGATAATCAAAATTATAAGTAAATAATACATTTGGCACGCTGTGGTGGAAGGAGTAGTTGAAGTGAGGATCTGATTTTAAAGGGGTGGTTGATTATGATTTCACTTTTTTTAACTTTAGTTAGTGTGTAATGTTGCTTTCTGAGCATAAACAACATCTGCAAAGTGACGACGCTCGAAGTTCAATGCAAAGGGAGATATTTTCTTTTACATTATTTAATTATTTTTTAAAGACTACAACAAACGGCTGTGTTGTTGCCAATCTGTCATTTTACGCCGGACTGCTTCACAAACGAGGGTCAATTTAACGCTGGATTTGCACAAAAGATTAACATGACGGCACATGCTGGTTGAATCAACTCCACAGCAACTACATAAATTTATCCACTAACCATTCAGAAACGTCCAGTTTCATTCTAAATGTTGTAACTTCTTCCTGAGTCTCTCCATCAGTGTCGACTCCGGTTTGAACAATGTAAGGCTGAACACTTTTGTCATTTTGTCTGCGTGAGATTCTCCAGCTTTGTTGTTGTTGAGCAACCAAATCGCGAGCTGTTAAGCTCCGCCCTCTTCTGGAAAGGGGGCCGGGAGCAGCAGCTCATTTGCATTTAAAGGGACACACACAAAAACGGCGTGTTTTTGCTCACACCCAAATAGGGGCAAATTTGACAAGCTATAATAAATGATCTGTGGGGTATTTTGAGCTGAAACTCCACAGACACATTCTGGCGATAACAGAGACTTATATTACATATTGTAAAAAGGGCAGTAAAGGTCCCCTCTCAACGAGAAAAAATTCCAAGAAGATGAACAGTCTGATGGGAACTCAAGCATAACAGCGAGCAAAGACATGCATAGACAGGAGTGAACTGAAACACAGAACTATGAATAGACAGAGTAAATGAGGAACTAAAGAAGTCAGAATCAGTAACTGAGGGTTAAGAAAATACAACCGTGAAAACAGAAACTAAACCACAGGAAATCAAAGAAAGGTACAACGGCAGATACATGACAAAATTAAAACAGCAGGTTGCCTTCAAATATTTTTCAGTTAAGGAAGCATTGCTTTAAAAGGGTTTTTTGACATATCAGATTTTTTTCATCCATTCATTGCTATGGGTATTATCACAATGTCAATCATTGCAAAGTTTTGGGGGGGATGTCACTCCCCAAACTTTAGCAGCAAGAAAAATAAAAACGTGTTATAAACAGAAAGCAGGCAAAGTGTGCTACCTTTATAATCACTTCAGTTCAGCACAAACTCAGTTTTAAACTCTTGCGAAAACTCCCGTTATAATCAATAAAGCCGTCTATACTTCACAATCAGTCTCTTATTTGCATCGTGTTCAGGGTTAATCTCAAGTGTTTCATTGGAGGTTGCTTGACTCAAATCTTTCCCATTGTAAATTGACCCTGAAAGTGAACAATCTTGATTATTGAATTTGGCCTTAAATTCTAAGTCTAAGGAGCATAAATGTGCAATATGAACATTTACACTGTAATGTGAACTAGAGATTTTGTTCGAATGAGCAAGGAACATCATGAGCTGAGAGGTTTCGGTAACATTTAATTTGTTAACATTAGTTAACACTAACAATGAAAAATACTTTTAGAACATTTCTTAATCTCAGTTAATGTTATTTTCACCAATTTACTAATACATTATTAAAATCAAAAGAGGTTTCTGTTAATATTATTTAATGGACCTGAGCTGACATGAACTAACAATGAACAGTTGTGTTTTTTAATAGCTAATGTTAACAAAGATTAATAAATGCTCTAACGAATGCTTTGCTCATTGTTAGTAGCTAACGTTAACTAATGAAACTTTATTGTAAAGTGTTACAGAGGTTTCCTTAAATGTCAGCATAAACACAATTTGCGCTGTGGTTAAAACACGATAAAAATTGATAAAAAATAAAAACGGGTGGTTTTGCAATACCAATACACAGAGATAATCACTCAAAAAAAAAAAAAAGAAAAATAAAACTTCACAAATGAAACTTAACTTGAACACCTCTGATTTATGAGGTTAGAACTGTTGCGTATTTCCTAAATAAATAGATTACAGTCCACAAATAAATCTAGAGAACTTTAATTCACAGACAGAAAGAATGACATCCATAAATATGTTATATTATTGTCAGGTGTCTGGTGTGTTCTAGTCAAAACACACAAAGAAGTACTAATTCAATGTCTTTAATAAGTAAACTGTGAGAGTCTTGCACCGAATGAATTCCCGCTTCTGACCAGAAGATGGCGCTGAAGCTGAATCATTCATTCATCCACGTTCCAAACCGCTGGTCCAATGTGGCTACAGCATAATATACCAGTATAAGTTCCTTTTTAAGTGATTATTAAATTGTTTAATAAAAGTTTACACATAGTTTCCATGACAGATTTCAAGATAAATATTTCCATCTTACTACTGGAGCTGCCAGTTTTCTTAGTTTCAAATGATTATTAAACAGCAGGCACAAAATATGCAAAAGCGACAACCCTTCCGGCGCACTCAGTGTCTGAATTTACCCACTCATTTTCAGTCACTCCCTCAAGTGGACTATATTTATGGAGTAATGTAGGAAATAGTGAATGAGGGTATACGGGGTGATTTCGAACACAGCCTAGTTCAACATACAAATGGCAGGGAACAGGAACATAACAGAACCAAAATACAATGAAACTAAACATAACTGTTACAATTATGAGTTGTATCAAAAATAATTAAATTCACAAATAAATTACTGAAAAAAAATATTTACAAATTTGTATTAATGTCACAAACATCAACAAACTCTACCTGGCATTCATGTGTGGACCGTGTACATTTGTGTCCTCAGACATTATTTTGTTATTAATTGTTGTGGAAAAATTTCATCTCTGTATATCAGAGTTGAAGATATTAGTTTCATTTGTGAGCATTTGTTTATAAGGAAAAATATAATTTGTATTTGCTTATGTTTCGATTCCACCTGTTGCCAACCAGAGATTTGAAAACAGAATAATATAATATCTTATGAAAAGAGTTTCACTGTAAACAGAAAAGAAGCAAATGTAGGTTAATCTGTACATCATTTAAACCATAGAATGTTTAAATGATGATTTTGATTTTTGGATCTAAAGGAAAACAAAAACTCTTGCATCCTCTGAACTTTCTGGGAACTGTATTTTTTGATAATTTTGATAATTACATGACTTAGATTGGAAAAGAGCAAAAATGTGTCAGCTAAGATGGCAGATGTAGGATAGAGAACATGCAACATATATCTCCACACTAATGCAGAGTCTTCTGTGTCTTACAGTGGATCCAAATAAAGAGAGACGTGAAGCCGTGAAGCGGAAGACCACTCAGTATCTGAAGAGAGCTGAGGAGATCTTCATCTCTTACTTACAGGACAACATCTCTAAAGGATCCACTCATTTAGGAGTAGGTGACAAGTGTGCATGATGAGATATCTGTTCAGGCTCCCAATTGAACATGATTTTCTCTTTTTGATGTGAGTTTTTTACTTTTATGGCCGCACTACCACAACTTAATGTAGATAAGTAACTTTATTCACTTATTAAAAGTTAAAACTTTATTTTTTTCCCCCATGATTTTTGTTAAACTTTTATTAAATTGTTCAATAACTTTCATTATTTCAATCAATTAGACATGCTTTTTTGATTACTAAAATTTAATTTAACAATTAAAATGGAATCCAGAAAAATTTTAATGAAAAACAAAAAAATGGAATCCCACACAACACTAACTGCCGATTTCGTTCTGTTTATTAGTCCGCGCTTAAGTTTTGTCATCTGACGCTTTAAATACTCAAACTCTTTAAAGCAGAATGGATTCTGATTGGCTGTCGATGTTTTCATCGTTTATCAGCTGGAGAGAATCACTGAAAGTCATTCCTCTGTGTTGTTGTAGTTGTGGTGTGGACTTTGCTTTTCTCTTAAATCTTACCTTATACTTATCGTTATAGTTATCGTCCTTGGAGTGAACAGGTCTTAAGTGGGTAGTTCTTGGCCAGATGCAATGTGAACCAGACCTTTGCTATTAATTAATATTCTGACTTTATGAGGACCGATATAACATACAGGCCATGGTCTGTTTATTTTTCTCTGACTCATGTTCTTTTCCTGCTCATCAGGGTTATAGTAGCTTACGGTTTCGGTCGATCAGACATCTAAGTTCGCCGGTGGAGAATCTGGCGATGTGCAAAGTCATTGGAATCATTGATAAGGTATGTGTGAAATATCTGCTCCTCTCATGCTCTTCATGGTTTACAGCTAGTCAGTCATTTCTCTATATGCCAGGAAGTCATTGGAAGTGCAGTAGTTATAACAGTTATAAATGTGTGTCTTCCACAGGTGCTGACGGTTGAAAGTCTGATAAGCAAGGAGACATTTATTGTTAAGGTAGGCATTTGAAACAGAAGTATTCTAATGTATGGGTTTCAGAAATGAGTTGGAATCAGGCCATCCGGTCTCTGGGAATACCTTGCGTCTTCTGTTATTACCGCACGTCTGCTTGGATTGATCCTGTTAAAAGCTGCTGTCTGAATCTGAGTACAAACTCGTCTGGGGTTACTGAAACCAGACACTTGAGATATTAGAATTGGCCTGCTACAGCTTAAATAGATACCACAGAGACAGGTGGACAAAACAAAAAAGTCATTTGAAACCAGTAAACACTGAAGGAAATACAATAAATACTACCATGCTGGTCAAATAATTTACAATTGTAATAATATATCATTATTTTTCTGCATTACATTAATGAAAATAAGATTTAAAAAAAAATATATATATATTATTATTATTAAAATAAATACTCAACATAGTAATCCAGAAATCACATTATTTTCTGTATAGTGCCACAGGTCTGTTACATTTATGGATTTGGCAGATACCTTTATCCAAAGTAACTTACATTGCATTCAAGCTATTCTTTTTTTTTTTTTTTTTTTTGTAATTCATGCATTCCCTGGGAATCAAACCTATGTCCTTGCCGTTGTTAGTGCCAAGCTCTACTGTTTGAGCTACAAAGCAGAAATTCTTTTTTTTTTTTTGTCAAAGCACAAGTGACCTTGTTCTTGTGGTTATGCTCAAACAGAGCAGGTGCTGTATGTATGAATAAGGCATGCCCATGCTGCCTTCCTTTTGGAACAGGCTTTGATTTAGGAGCTAATTTATGTTGTCTTAAAGGCTGTCTAAAGAGGCAGTTTACTAGGTTTTGAAAAAAAGGGCCTAATTCTGGTGTGAAAAATTCTGCTTGCTGGACAGAGTTTACCCAAGTCCAGCTGGGAGAGTCGTGAGAGGTCGACCATCATTCCTCAGGGAGTGCCCTTCATGGTGAAGCTGCTAAAATACTATGTCAGTGAAGACACTGTGTTCCTTCATCTAGAACATGTTCAAGGTGAGTGGCACTTTTCACGTTATATATTGTTCCAAAGTAGTTCGATATCGTATATACCCAGTGAACAAGACAAATGTGACAGTGGCAAGGAAAAACTTCACAAGATGTTGATGAGGAAGAAAACTTGGAAGGAGCCAAGAACCTGCTGGGGAACCCAACCATCTTATACAATGAATATGAGAATCGTCTTGGTTGAACAGATGGGGTTCACTTAAGCTGAGTGTGTCTGTGGGCCTGTTTACACCTGGTATTAAGATGCATGTTGGTCGATCGGATCACAAGTGGACGACACTAAATACAGGTGTAAAACATTTTGAGCTTGTCCACTTTCAACCACTTCCAGGGGTAATCGAAAACGGATTACATTCATGGTGTAGATGCTCATATGGTCGAATGTGTTCAAACAGCCACTAAAGACCGCCTACTCTCCACCTACTGAAACAATAAACATTATGGAAAGCGCTCTAGCCAGACGGGATTTAAACTTTGCCGGCTGAAGCCATAAGTTTGGTTTGAAGATGAAAAACATACTAAGCATAATGTCCTCTAAACATTTCTGTTTTCTAACATGCACTTACCGTGTGCAGCGCAGTCTCGCTGCTGTTAGAGCAGAAACGAAAGCTGCTGCTCTCTGTATGTTTTCCTGTAGTCTCCGGGCATGTTCATATGCAAATGTGTCTCTCATGTCCACTTGTGATCCAATCGACCAAATGCATCTTAATATCAGGTGTAAACAGGGCCTGTGTCTCAAACATCACCCAGAAGGCTTTTCCAGTGCTTAAGATCCATATATGATAAGACCCTACATTCTCTTGATTTTGTAAGTTCTATTAAAGGGGACCTAAAATAACCCCTTTTACAAGATGTAATATAAGTCTCTGGTGTCCCCAGAATGTGTCTGTGAAGTTTCAGCTCAAAATACCCCACAGATAATTTATTATAGCTTGTCAAATTTGCCCCTATTTGCCACAAGTCACAATCTTGAGCTAAAACACATTCCAGAGTTTCAGAATTGACTGTGAGGGATTAAAATGTTCCATGTTTGTTCAGTGTATAAGTTGTCTTTAGACTTGAAAGGCTTGACAGCAGCTAGGAAACATATAAGTAATCAGTATAATGAATATGGCAAAAAGCAAAAAGTTAGAGACTCCCGGAAGAAGAGGCACACCTTCATAAAAATACACATGTACACACTGTGAGAATGCTGGTCCAGAAAACATAATAGAGGAACTAATACAAGTGGTTTTAATGGTAACAGATTTATGAAAGAGAAGGCATTCTTATACAATATATATACTGTATATTCACACAAATAAATACATTAAATAAATAATAAACTTAAAAATATATGTATAAACAAAGCAGAATATGGAAAGATGATGTAGAAAGATGGGGAGGTAACTCCATCTTGGAGTCAGGGGAGCTCTTCACAATATCAAAATAAGGGGGACCATATGTCTCGAAACTTACATTTCGAATCTCGAGTCATGTATTTAATCTTTTCCAACTGAATGTAAGACATTACTTCTTTTATCCAGATGCTATGTATGTGTTGGAGGGTCTACCCTTTTCCGCTGAAATAATATTAAGCACCTTGCCAGTAGTGTAGTGAAGGCGATAACAGAGCAAATGTCTTTTCTGAGTTCTATACCTTCGGGTACAACACCAAAAATGCCCATTAAGTGATGAGGGGCAATCTGAATACCATACATATGATTATATGATTAGAAAATCCCCCTCCAAAACTCTTCCAGCCCAGGACACAGCCAGAACATATGGGCAGTTGTGGCAGGTGATTGCGAACACCATGCAGGGCTAACACCATGCAGGGCTAACATTCGGGTAAATCTTGGCTGGTTTGGAGTTAGTGAAATGAAGCCTATGAAGAACCTTAAATTGAATTAAGCCTTGTCTTGCACAGGGCGAAGAAGAGTGCACCTGATTTAAAGCATCTTCCCATTCTCCATCTGTAAATTCTCTGCCCAAATCACTTTGCCAGGCTTTATGAATATCATGCAGGTTTTGTGGCTCTATAGATGTTATAATTAAGTATATGCTTGAAATGAGTCCCCTGCTATGTTGGTTCAGATCAAGCAATGTCTCAATAGGTGTGGCACGTGGTATTCTTGGGAAGGAGACAAAAATTTTATTTACGAAACTCCTAATCTGCAAGAATCTAAAAAAGTGGGACCTAGGTAAAGCAAAATTATGTCTAAGCTCTTCAAAAGAGCAAAATGTATTATCTAAATATAAATCTTTTAGGAGCCAAATCCAACTCTCCTCTCAGACACAAAAAGCAGAGTCCACATAGGATGGTGGGAATAGACAGTTAGAAACAATAGGACCTAGAATGAAAGTTGACAGTAAACCAAAATTTTTAGAGTGTGAGTCAGTACAGGATTAGGGAAGGAGATATAATTTTCCCCCACCAGGGGGGAGTGAATAGCAAACTAGGAGGCTAAGTTTGAAGTTAGTACATGATTGTTCCCCTTGCACCCACAAAGCGGTATTTTGAGGATCTACACCAATAGATTATTTTCTGAAAATTACTTGCCCAATAATAAAATAAAAAATTAGGTAGCACCATTCCTCCTTGACATTTTAAACTCTGTAAAAAAGTCTTCCTAATGCGAGGGGTCTTATTCTCCCACAGGAAGGAAGCGATTAGATTCGCCAGATTAGTAAAAAAAAAATCTTACTGATAAAAATAGGAATATTCAAAAATAAATATGCAAAATGAAATTTTATGCTCTGTACCATGCCGTGTAATACCTTTAATATTAGAAGACTGATGGAGCGCAGCAGCCAAGGGTTCATTTGATATGGCAAATAACAAGGGAGAGAGAGGGCACCCTTGCCTGGTGCCCCGGTGTAGGGGGATATACTTAGAGTGTACATGGTTTGTACACACTGAAGCAACCGGGGAGATATATAACAGTCTAATCCATGAGATTAGGTCTGCAGGAAAACCAAACTATTTAAGTGTGTTAAAAAGGTATTCCCACTCTACTCTATCGAACGCCTTTTCAGCGTCGAGAGAGATTACTGCTTCATGTTCACCTGGGGGACAATTTGTGTATATTACATTATATAGGCATCATAAATTATTAAAGGGGTTACAGCCTTGAATAAAACCTGTTTGGTCATTTGAAATTGTAGTAGGGAGAATGGGTTCCAGGCGTAATGCAAGAATTTTGGATACAATTTTGAAATCCACATTCAGAAGCGAGATTGGCCTGTATAATTTGCAACGAGTAGGATCCTTGCCTTCCTTTGGGATAAGAGAAATTGAGGCTTGTGTAAGTGTTAAAGGAAGAGTTCCTGTATTAAAGATTCATTATAAACTGCCACAAGAAGCAGGCAGAGTAAAGTTGCAAACTTCTTATAAAACTCTATCGGGAAACCATCAGGTCCTGGAGCTTTACTGCTCTGCATTGCCGCAATAGCCTCCGTAACTTCTACTGCAGCCACAGGTCTGCCCAGGTCAGAGTTAAGGTCCGAATTAATAGTTGATAAATTAATTTTTTTAAAGAAGGAGTCTAAAATTGCAGAATCATTAGGGTACTCTGAAGTATATAGGTTAGAATTAAAATGGACAAAGCTGTCATTAATATCCTGTAGAGTATATGCCATGGATCCAGATGGGGCCTTAATTTGAGTAATCATTTTCAAATTATTTAATTGACGAGACTGAAAAGCTAGTAATTCACTGGCTTTGTCCCCAAATTCGTAAAATGTATGACAGGTTTTTAACAACCTCTTCTCTTCCTGTGTAGTTGACAGCAAGTTATATTCGGACTGAAGACTTATTCTTTCTTTATATAAGCGAGGGCAAGGAGAGATGGCGTACTGTTCATCCAGCCTGTTAATGGTTTCTGAAATATCCCTGCTCACAACGACATATAGTTTGACAGCTTTGCTTTTCTACAGGTGGAAGACTCTTTTCCAGACTTCACAGGGTCAGAAGTGAAGCAGTCAGGGAGTATCCAGAGTGCTTCAGCCCCAACCAGCACAAGATCTACCTGAAGAACAGCTACACTCTCCCTTCTCTCCACCAGGAGATTTACCTCAATGAGAATTGTGAGAGAACTACACCTCTTGAGAGGGCAGGGAGCCCAGCTGATCATTGTCGTGAGAACTGTAGAACCCGTTCCTACTGTGAAGATACGGGGCGCCAACAGGGGGGTTCTCCAGGCTTGTATGCAATGAGGACAGATAATGCGCTTCCTTCTGATGGTTCACACAATGTTCTTAATTCTTTACCTCAGGATAATGTCCCTCTTCCCGTTCATCCCTGTGTGATTGTGGACACTCGGGATCCTCTTGATGTCACTTCTGACCTTCTAGGAAATGATGTTCGCATTGAGCGGATTGACTCTTGCATAGATCTAAACAAAGCTTGGAATTCTTTAGAACCTGCTCAGGATTGTAAAAATTTCACTGTTCCAGGATCAAACTCGGATATTCTAGGATTCAGCAGTGCAGCTCAAATTACTTCAGCCTCTTTATTTGGTGAAAACGCACAACCAACCCTTTGCAACACAGTTGATGTACTTCCACAGAGAGTTCGGATAGTTCCCAACACATCACATTTACCTCCACGAAACCAAGCACATGATGGATTTGCTCATGAACAGGGTGTTACTAACTGTAAACCCAGTGAAAATGGACAGCTTTCACAATTTGTGGCTGAATTGAGCAAAGTCAGTTCTCATCGCAATCCATTTGAATGTACAACTCAAAAGCAAGAAGGTATCTCTTTAGACTGCACAAAGATGAGTTCTCGGGTGAACACTGTTGATATGGTGAGGGAGGTTGGGAAGGAGGACATGGAAAACTGGCATATATTCAGCCCTTCATATAAACAACCACAACTTGGCATGATATCCTTCCCATCGGCACCTACTACAGACAGCTCCTTTTGGAGTGAGACTAAACTAGAAGACTATCAGATGGAACAGCTGGTGAAGGTCGACGGCTTGGACCATTACACCCAAATTAAGGCCAAGAATGGCAAATGGAAGTGGGGTAGACAGGGACTCCCCGAGGAAAAGGTGCGACTGTGGGGGGCTCAGATTCTGTTGGCCTTGGAAAGTCTTCACGAGCAGGGCATCATGTGTCAGGACCTCAACCCAAGAAATGTTCTACTTCGCAGCAGTGGTATGTCTTCTAATGCCATGTCTTTAGCCTTTGAACTGATCCTGCGGGCCACTGTCCAGTAGTTATGTTTGATTCATGAACAAATCCTTATTTTAAGCCAATAACTGGTGGAGTCGGTTCACAGAATCAAACTGAATCGAACATTTGGTCCTGGTTGGTGATGCAAGATTCACATCCGAAGTAGCACACACACACTCCTGGCGCAGCACCGAATGAGCCAATAAGCATGTCCAGAAATGAATGAATCAAACCTACAGGCAGAGATGAAAGTCAGCTTTTCTGATAACCAGTCAGTTGAGTCATTTCTTTTTGATTAATTAATTTTGAATCAGTTCTTTGGTTCAATAACCCATCTGGACATGCTCATATGCTCATTTGGTGCTGCAAAAGGAGCGTGCATGCTATTTTGGATGTGCACCTTGCATCATCAACCCGGAAATAAACTTAGATTCAGTTTTATTCTGTGAAGCAGCTCGACTGGTTAATTTGCTTAAAAGAACATCACTACTGTCCAGCAGAGTTTAGCTCTAACCCTAATTAAACACACCTGAACAAGCTAATCATGGTCTTCAGGATTACTAGAGAGTTTGATTGGGGTTGGAGCTAAACTCTGATGACAGTTGCCCTCCAGGACCGGAGATGAAAAGCCCTGTTCTAAGCATTTTAACATTGAAACCATACATATATATAATCCTGCTCCTGGATGGCTACCATCTTCCAGAGTTCAACTCCAACCTGCTCTTAACACACCTGAAACTGCAAATCACAGAATTACTTGAAAATAACAGGCAGGTGTGTTGGAGCAGGTTGGAACTGATATCTGTAGGAAGGTAGCCATCCAGGAGCAGCATTAGCTAACCTTGAACTCTACATTGACAATGCCATTAATATTTAACTCCTCATGTAGAATTTTATTCAGTTATCTGATATATTAAAGGAAAAGTTCACCCAAAAATGAATTCTTCCATCATTAATTCACCCATAAGTGCATGCTCTTTGCATGCTCTATATAAAGAAATGAATGGAGATTTACTGTCAAGATCTGAAGGGAAAATTCCTTGATTCAGTTAAAAAATGGCAGATTTAGATGCGTCACACCAGGTTTGACATTGTTACCAAACAGCATTGGTTCATCATCATTAGACTGTGATGGCTTTGATTGAATATATGTGACAGCAAATGAAACTTGAGAGGTGCAGTGGAGAGGGAAATTATCAGTGTTTAATGAATTAAATTTCTGTCTGTTCCTCACACAAAGCATCATATAACTTGGAATATAGGGTTTATTATCTTTTATGGAACTATATTGTCATTTCATTGTATGGAAAAGAGCAGCTCAGACATTCGGTCTAACATCTCTTTTTGTGTTTCATGAAAGGAAGACAACAGGTTTGGAATGTCATTCTAGTATCTTAAAACAGTTGTTCAAATATATTGCTCACAGGTGAGGCATGTCTTACGTACTTTGGACAGTGGACGGAAGTTCAGCCTGAAATTAACCCGAAAGCAATGGAAGAGATGTACTGTGCACCAGGTAAAACATTTCAATTGGTTTTTCACAATCACATCAAACTGCAACATTTCTAACACACATTCTGTTCTCTTGAGATGTAATAACTAGATTTTTTACTAACTTGGAGCAGAAATTGGAGGTGTGTCGAAAATCACAGAGGCATGTGATTGGTGGAGTCTTGGAGCTTTGTTATATGAGCTTCTTACCGGCATGGTAAGCAAAGTTCTTTTTATTTCTGTTTAAAAAATAAAGAATTTAAAACTAACCCAAGAATGACTGCAAATGTTGGATTGTTGGATGAGCCACCTTAACAATGTATTTATTAGTGAAAGTAAATTTATTCTGTGTTTTGTCATGTATAGAGTCGCCTTTGAACAAAATCTACTACTTCAATTTTATGGCGTATCAAAACGTTATTTATGTTATTCGACTGAACAGGACAGGTTATCTTAAGACTCTGAGTGATTAATACGGCTGATAATGCAATGTCTCATTCCCTCCTCTCAGGGAACCAGGGTTACACGAGTAACCAGAAACGTTCCCTTTTGAGTTCGGTTCACTCTGCATTGTGCCAGTAGCTGACGCTATGGGGATTGTATAAAATCACGCCATAGTAATAGCGAGGAGTCAACAGATAAAAACATAGTTGAAACCTTCCACAGCACTACAGGGAAAGGGCAATACTGACACCATGGGCAATGTCACAGATGCTCTGATTAGTCAAGCACAATTAGTCAAGCTTAAGCACTATAAGCATGAAGGCAGAAAGGCTGAGGTGGCGCCAGCACTGCCCAAACTCAGAATAAGAAATATACACCCTGACTGAAGTCCATCTTATGTCGGTTGTCGTAAGATGAGAGCAGCGGTATCCCTTCTTTGAAAACTAAATTGCGTGCAGCTGTCGGCCCTCCCACACTGACAAAACTTGTGATTTGTGAACGAAGATACATTAAATTTGTAAAACCTGCCGAATGTGTTTGCCGTTGCCCATCCCGCTGCCATACAAATATCTTGAATTGACACCCCTTTTGTCCAAGCCTATGAAGATGCCATTCCACTAATAGAGTGAGCCTTGACGCCAATAGGGCAGTCCATTCCCTGAGATTCATATGCCAGTGCGATTGAGTCCACAGTCCATTTTGAAAGCCACTGCTTTGATACTGGCTGCCCCTTCGCAAGTCCACCACAACAGACGAAGGGCTCTTTAAGCACTCAATGTATATATGTAGCGCTCGAACTGCTCCCCTTCAGACCCCACCTCTGGAGGGAAACTCGACAGCGTTATGATCTGGGCTCTGAAAGGGGTTGAAAGCAATTTTGGGAAATATACCTTCCTAGGTTTTAGGTTGACCCTGCAATCCCTGGGTCTGAACTCTAAGCAAGACGCTTCTATTGACAGCACTTGCAGATTCCCAACACTCTTTACTGAAACCAATACCAGCAAGATCGTCTTCAGAGAGAGCGCTTGCAGATTAGTTTACTGTAGAGGCTCAAAAGTAGGTCCTGTCAGAGCTCTCAGTACAAGCGACAGGTCCCAGATTGGTACAATGGGTGGCCGAGGGGGATTCATCCACCTTGCACCTCTCAGAAAACTTATCACCAAATCACATTTACCTGGTTTGTCGTAAATCCATTGGTCATACACTGTAATCACTGCCACATATACTGAGTGTGGAAGGTGCGCATCCACCCTCTAAGTGGGCAGCTCTAAGTGGGTGAAATGCAGAAAACAAATTCCGAGTATGGGACACCAGTATGGGCTACACGCCGTATTACTTTTACTTTTAAGTGCTCTTGTAGAAAAGCAAGGATAATGGGCAAGGGGCAAGATATGGGCTCCTCACGCCGTTCTTTGCACCAGGTTGTGAAAACCTTCCATTTACTTGGATAGAAAAGATGTGTGGAAGTGGCTCTCACCTCTGATATGGTAAAAAGCACATTCTCGAGAGGTGTGCCAGTTACTCACTCAGTCACATCCGTCCGTACGGTCGTCATTTCTTCCATGGAGCTCCAGCTACTCTCTCTCTGACGCTGCTGTGGACATAATATCCTCATCGTTTTCAGATGTGCCAAAAGATACCACATTGCGGACTCCAGGGGAGGGGCGAGTGCTAGCTTCCCTAAAAGACACTGAAGAAGATGGCTCAGATGGACGATGGCTCAGGCATTGAGCCGAATGGAGCTAGTTACTCCCTCCCAAGCAAATCTGCTTCTTCCGCAGCTTCTGAGCGGTGAGGGAAGCCGGTGGTTTGGAGTCAGAAGCTTCATCTCCCAGCACGAGAGCAAGCTGAGTGCGGAGAGAAAGGACTGTCAAGCGGACAGTGGGGGCAGTCCAAGCCACTAGGTGCTGTCTCCGCTAAATTCCTGTCTGAAAATTTAGTCCTAGCCATATCCCTAACCCTAAACCTAACCCTACCCATAAGTTATCCCTAAAATCAGAGGGAAATGATGGGTGAATAACACTGATGTAGAAGCACCTAACACTGGTTGTAAGCCTAAACTTGACATAAACTGTAAACTTGTCCCTCAAATCTGGTTGATTGGAATGTTGCTCCAGAATCAAGAAAGATGTTGATCCAGGAACATGTTGCACTTGGTGAAATCACGTTCACCTGGGCGTGACTCAGGCAGAGAACACAGCTATCGTGGTGATCCTTGTCTTTTAGAGGTCCCCCGCAGGAAGAACATGTCTCACAAAGCTTTGTTGTCAGCTACTGATGCAATATTGAGTGAATCGAAAAGGAACAGCAAATCTCCTTGGTCTTGAATGTGTTGAGACTTGTTTTCATTCGCTCAACTTTGTTTCTCTCCAGCCGCTGTGGCAGTGCCACCCTACAGGCGTTCACCCTCACACTCCCCTCCATATCCCAGAGTTCCTCAGTACTGCAGCCGCCTCACTTCTCACTGAGGTAACTCCTCTCTCAATACAAACTGATAAACAGTGTGTGCAGTGCTTGAGTGTTGAAGCTCCTTAGACATTTTTGTAAGGTTTTTTGGTTTTTGTAAATGTCATTCTTCTTAAGACTTAATCAAATTAGCTATGTTTCCATTCAAAGTTGAGAATTTAACTTGTGCACAAAATTGGAATATTGCATAAATCATTTGCAAATAAAGCACTGTTTCCATCCCATGTGTTCAAGAGAAGAAAATCATTACTTCCAGGAAAATTTGCGCAAAATATCTGTAATAAAAATTAAAGTTGCTGCAATCGGGGAACCCACTCTGGCTTTTTTCCTACGTCATAAATGACTTGCGCCAAACCAACATTTGAGATGCTGTGCAAAGTGATTGGTCTGCTGGTTAGTCCAGTTGTCCAATCATATCCTCTGCTGAGGCAAAGTCATGTTAGTTTCGAGGTATTTCTTCAGTAAATGTGTTTCCATCATATTTTATAAGCATGTCTTCTTGTCGGATAAAAAAAAAATATATATATGCATATGGTTTTTATGCACATTTTTAGAATTTATGTGCATCTTGGCTTTTCCATCCAGCAGTTTTTTAAGCGACATCACAAAATTCGCATAAAATTAGGTGGATGGAAACAGCTGTTGATGGATTGTTTGGCATTCAAATAAAAGCAACAAAATGAACTAGTGGTTTCTGAGTAGTCTGAATTTGGGCTTCCTTCGAACAACTTAAAATTATCATCAACATGTACATAAATATGTCTTAAAACACATGGGTATTGCATGGAATAGTAAGAACATGAAAGCAGTGTAAACTGTACTTATCAATTATCCGCATGTACATTATCTGTACTCATAAATGTGTTTGTGGTGTAAGACCATCTAATGCATTTCATATTGATATATAAACTCTTTTCTTTTCTATCTTTGTATTTTCTCCATTAAATGTGTCAGACTTGACAGTTCCCTGCATGCAAACGTTTTCTCTTTATGTTTCCCGCAGCTGCTCCAGTATGACGCGTGTTATCGCCTGGGATCAGGAGGCGGCGGCGTGAGCGACATCAAGTGCCATCCGTTCTTTACCTCCGTCCCGTGGCTCACACTCAGCCGGTCACTGACGCCGTAGTGCCTTCTGAAAGTATTCACCCCCTCCATTTGTTTCTGCCTGTTAAACCTCCAGATATTAAAGACCCTGTGTGTTGAGAACTGATGCGCAATATTCCTTACACTGAGTCACACTGAGTGTCCTCTCTTTAAAATGTATTTCCCCTTGAAAATAATTACTACACGATTTTGCAAATCTTTATTTGGCCTCATCTACCCAGCTAACAAAAATACATTCTAAAAATGTTTTACTAACGTTCCCATTAAGTTATGAAAACGTTATTTCTAAATGTTCTTAGAACGTTCAAAAAGTCTCATTTTTATTTGACCACACGGCAGAAACAGTGAATGAGGGTGAATCTTTACTGAAGCTCTGAAGTGGATCAGGATTTATGGATTCATCATGTACTTTTACCACCATCTGGTGGCAGCAGGAGTTATTTCTCCACATCAGCAGTTTTCTACATCACATCACAGACCTGCAGTGAAAGCAGTTGGATTGCAGGGAAGCCATATAAGAAAAAAACAATCATGCTTTTGTAAATCATAGTTAGGACATGAAAAGTCAAAATTATGACATACTAAGTCATATCTAAGAGATGAAAAGTCAGTGTGTCATCAGTGTGAGATGAAAATTAGATATATGACTTAAAGAGTAATAATTAGGACAAACTGACATACCAAGTATTATGACTTAAAAGTAGAAACTCTAACATAAAAAGTCAAAATTATGACATACTATGTCATATTTAATAGATGAAAAGTCAAAATTATGAAAGTCATAATTATGACAAAATCATACTAAGTTTACATTGTGACTTAAAGTACAAATTCTGACAAATACAAAATTCAGACATAAAAAGTCATAATCATGATATAGAAAGTCAAAAAGTTCGACTTTATCTCAATTTTTAACTTTCATAATTATGGCTTAGTATGTCAATTTTGACTTGTCATTATGACTTTTTATATCAATTATGACAAAAAGTAAAAATGGTGACACTCATTTAAGAGATGAAAAGTCGAAATTGTGACACTAAGTCGAGACCGACTTGAAAAGTAGAAATTCTGACTTAAAAAGTCAATTATAATATCAAAAGTCTAAATTATGACATACTAAGTCATATTTAATAGATGAAAAGTTAAAGTCATGAAAGTCATAAATAGGACAAAATCATACAAAGTCGACATTGTGATAAAAGTACAAATTCTGACAAAAATTCAAAATTCAGACATAAAAAGTCATAATTATGATATAGAAAGTCTAAATTATGACAGACAAAATTATGGCAAAAATTAATTATAACTTAAAAAATTATGAGTATGGCTTAGTGTGTCATAATTTCAATTTATGTCAATTTCGACTTTTTAATCTCATAATTATGGCTGTTTATGTTCATGATTTTTTCTTTATGTGACAGAAATGGGCTCCATTGAATCATGCTCAAATGTCTGGAAAATGAGTTGAAATGACAGTTATCACACACTTCTCACAGAAAGGGCCCTGCATGAAGCAAAAGGTCGATTCGGGGCATTGAAACTTTGTATTTGCTGTTCTGCAGATAAAATGCAATATTACTGAACACAAACATCTAATCATGTGTTCTGTCCTCTCCATTTTCGACTGAATGTCTTTTCTTGATCTCACGTGATTGCGTTGAATAAAACCACTCATTTCTTACTAGTTGTTGTGAATTATTACATAAGTGTCACAGCAAATAAATTAGCATGCCTGAGTCTGATTAGAAACTTATTTCATTAATGTGATCTTTTTATTTTTTTTCAAAAACCATCAATAACCTCGTGTTTGTGGAAGTGTAAAGCAGAGGTGTTTATGGTTTGTAATATTTTTAGGCGTGAGAATAACAAACCAAGTGACCTCAAAGCATCTTTAGCATGTGACCAAACTCTGAGCGCTTGTGACCACATCCGGCCCTGCGCATGAAGACATGGACGAGACTGCACTGTAACTTACTTTCATATTCTCCAGAAGCCTTGTGTGCGTGTAAAACACAACCACAAACACACACAGGCTCTGAAGGGTAAACCTCATCTGATGCTGCATTAGTAATATGTGTGTCCAGCAGCAGCATCAGACCCGTGTGGAGTCTGAACGTGCTTCATCCGACAGCAGCATCTGCATCACAAACCTTCTACCAACAGCCAGCTTTTAAGGGGTTAGTTCACCCAAAAATGAAATTTCTGTCATTAATTACTCACCCTCATGTCGTTCCACACCCGTAAGACCTTCGTTCATCTTCAGAACACAAATTAAGATATTTTTGATGAAATTCAAGGGTTTCTGAACCACACATAGTCAGCAACGTCATTGCACCGTTTGAGGTCCAGAAAAGTATTAAAGACATCGTTAAAGTAGTCCATATGACTGCAGTGGTTCAACCTTAATGTTATGAAGAGATGAGAATGACACAGAAGACAAGATATTGTTGCATAAAATCGTTATTTGTTTTTGCGCACAAAAAGTATTCTCGTCTCTTCATAACATTAAGGTTGATCCACTGCAGTCACATGACTGTTTTAAATACGTCTTTAATACCTTTATGGGCCTTCAAATTTGTTAACATCGCCGTGTGTAGGGAGGTCAGAAACCTCTCGGATTTCATCAAAAATATCTTAATTTGTGTTCTGAGGATGAGCGAAGGTCTTACGGGTGTGGAACGACATGAGGGTGAGGAATTAATGACTGAAATTTCATTTTTGGCTGAACTAATCCTTTAATATACATGTGCTAACAAAGAGAAAAACATTTTTTTTGAACACGTTACAAACCCGATTAGCAATCAATGTTCCTCATTTTAATGAAAATATGAAAAAATATGGAAAATGTATCCCTCTTTATCCAACATTAGGATGTTCTGGGCTTATCAAAATCCACCTCTTAAAAAAACGAATAAAAATGACAACAAACTAGTAAAACTTTGAAATTAAAATGAAATCAGAAAATATAAAATTAAAATATAATTCTAAATATTAACAAAAACCATAATAGTATATCAATAAGACAAAAAATAACCACGTCATGCATCAATCCTGATAAGCATATTTCCCCCTTTTAACTTTCCCTGCCAGCCTTCTTTTTTAAATTTTTTAAATTTTTTTTAAGTTGCTGGCCAGCGCCAGCATGTTTCATCATTTTCACAAAACCTTCATGGCCCCAAGAATATTTTGTTGTATTAATATCTTAACATGTAATATATCAAAGTAAGAACAGAGCCTCTGCTTTAAAAAATATCCTAGCTTCATGAATTATTTTTATCTTTATCAAAACTTGAACATGGGTAAATAAAAGCAAAACGCAACATTTTAAACAAAAAGCTGAGAAAATTGTATTTTTGTCAAAGTCTTCATCTGGATGTGATTCAGAACGATGATCAAAACACAGATGAAGTAGATCGAGTCCATCAACACCTCAAAGCTTCAGTCATTTCCTCTTCATGGGTTTGACATTTCATTCAGTAACGTTGGGCAGTTTTGATTTATATGCTGTTAAATGATCGCATTATTCATATTATATATATATATATATATATTTCGCATTATGTGTGCAGGGCTGCCCGATTTTCACATCAAAATCCACCCAATTGTTTTCCGCGGGAAAACCTTGGACTTGGCAACACTGCATGTGTGTCAGCAATGCTTCTATCGCTTGTTTCTGCTTCTTCTTCACCTATGTTTTGATCTGGAGATTCTGTACGCTTTCAGAAGGTGTGTAATAGCGCCCCCTACCTTATAACAGTGAAAACACAGATTGCCAGAAAATTGTCAATGGCGGGGAAACAGTTAAAAATATCCCAATAATAATAATAATAATAATTATATATATATATATATATATATATATAATATAGTCTATATTTAAATAAAAGTTTGGGAATATTAATAATAAACGAGTTTTCAGGAAGTGAAGCCCTTCAAGACAGGTCTCTTTATTCACTTTATGTTTGTCAACCCTGTTATACCATTATCAAATGACTGAAAGTGGGTTCCTGCACAAATATCAGCATTATTCAAATTATTAAACTACATTGTTAAACTTCCAACCCTGTTAGCTTTCAGAAAGAATAATTTTGTCCAAACAATTTTAATGTATTTCAAAAGTATTTAGCTTAAGATGGAAAAATGCATCTTACCACTTGAACACAGAATATTTTATGTATGCTTCATCTTGATATGTACTGTGTTCACATCAAGAATAAGTATAACGATAACTACATTAGCGTCCACACGAGCGGATGATATCCCTCAGTTTATTATAAGCGCTGCAGTTTTATCGTCTGTCACCTCAAATGCTCAAGCTCTTTAAAACGGTGGATTCCGATTGGTTGTCGATGTTTTTAATCGATCATCAGCTGGAAAAAAAAATTTCTGAATGTGATTCAGATGATAATGTTTCTCTGTGCCATTATCGTTAGAGCTGTGGTATTCTCTGCTATTCTTTTACACTTTTTAGAGCGATATCTTTTTATAGTCCTTGTTGTGAACAAGCCTCAAGGCTACAGGCATCACTGAAGGCGATCAGACTGACCTCAGCTGTGCATACCGACACACTTCTGTTTCTGAACAGAAAAGCCAAAAAGACAAAGCTGGAGCATTTCATTCATTTTATTGTTTAAAATCTCATAGTTTTGGTTCTTTACACGGGCAGACAGAATCTGATCGTCTGGAGCTGTGCGGGTGAAAAACAAAACACCTGCGACACACTGGAACATAGTGTTTCTGATGAACTGTTCAAATCTTATCTGTTCAAAGTTTTTTTTTACACTGAAGAGATTAAATACGACATACTGTATATTACTATCATTTTTTCGGCATTTAGAAACAAATAATTGCACAGGTCATGGTTTGTGTGTTGAATTGTACATAGAAGGGCAGGACAGCGCGACGGCTTTCCTGCGAGGGCGACAAACTCCATAATATTCTGAAAACCCAGCGGACATTTACATGGTAAAACAACTCGACATGAAGCTAATCAATGCGAATCCACTCCAATCACCTGCTGCCATCATTTACTCTAACAGTGATGCATCTTCTCCTAGTGTGTCAGACGGGTGGTGATGACCGTTCTGTGCGAGTTGAGGCTCTTTTGAGTGCGTTCACATGTCCAGCAGCAGCACCCGAGGGTCCTCCACCACCGATTTGATCTTTCTCAGGAAGGTCACCGCCTCTCTGCCATCAATCAAACGGTGGTCGTACGTCAGAGCCACGTACATCATCGGCCTGATCTCCACCTGAACAAAGCCAGAAGAGACACAAAACGACTGAGAACGAGCAAAGAAGAGCATGAGTGCACTTTTTCCACGCTGTTGGTTTTTCCATTCATTTTTCTTCGTTAACGCATCATAATCCATGAACCGAGGAAAATCACACCATCACAATCTTTGATTTGAAGCAGAAAAGTATTTGAAAATTGGACAAAAAGACAAAAACTGTGAACTTAACGGCTTTAGTGAGGGAGAGACCTACAATCCCATGAAGCACTGCAAACAGCATAATCCAATTAAAACTTTGGAGAAAACTACTCTTTTAAAGTTGATTATATCTATAGAAACAATATATTTTAATGCAAAATATGCACATATACATAGAGAGCACATTGAGAGCACATCTGGATCAACTCATATTCCGTCATTTGTGGTGCTTCATGGAAGTGGGCAGGGCTAAAGAGCTCTTCTGGCATGATTTGCATGCTGTGACCCTTATTGGTGGAATTTCTGCACAGCATCATGGGTACTGTAGTTTTTCTCCACAAATTCCACAGTTAAAGGGTTAGTTCACCCAAAAATTAAATTTCTGTCATTTATTACTCACCCTCATGTCGTTCCACACCCGCAAGACCTTCGTTCATCTTCAGAATGCAAATTTTTGATCAAATCCGAGAGTTTTTTTTTTTTAATCCCCCATAGAAAGCAATGTAATTACCACATTCAAGGTCTAGAAAGGTACTAAAGACGTCGTTAAAACAGTCATGTGACTGCAGTGGTTCAACCTTAATGTTATGAAGAGACGAGAATACTTTTTGTGTGCAAAAACAAAACAAAACAAAAAATAACTTTATTCAACAATTTTGTCTCTCCCCTGTCAGACTCATACGCTGTTTTTCGGTTGTATAGAAATAATGCTATAGAATAAAGTAGTTATTTTTGTTTCGTTTTTGTGCACAAAAAGTCGACGTGACTGCAGTGGATCAACCTTAATGTTATGAAGGGATGAGAATACTATTTTAATGATGTTTTTACTACTTGTGGTAATGTGGTAGTTTCATTGCTTTCTATGGGAGATTAAAAAAAAAAAAAAATCTCTCAGATTTCATCAAAATATCTTCATTTGTGTTCTGAAGATGAACGAAGGTGTTACGGGTGTGGAACGACATGAGGGTGAGGAATTAATGACAGAAATTTTCTTTTTTGGGTGAACTAACCCTTTAACATGACAATTTTAAAAATAGGTTTAAATGATGAACAGATGGCTTCAACAAAAGCATATACTGTATAATTGATTAACAACCTCAGAGCTCACAGTAGGGCTGACTTTATAATTTATCATTAAATATTAGTTTCCCTATGCTCTTTTGCTGTGTCATCAATGACTGCACAGATAAAAACAACAACAGTTAACAATATATATATTTGACTTGATCTTTTTAAATAGTATGTCACACAAGTTAAGTCTATTGTGTGTTATTGCAAATTGCACTCTCAACAATTTGAAGTATTTTGACAGCACACATCCTAAAAAGTAATTCAGGGGACCTGTTACCACAACTTAAATAAAGGCATGGTTGCAAGTTCAAAAAATTCTCATTTATTGTTTTAATTAAACCTTTCAAGTTGCAAACATTAATTTGTTGAGTTCTGTTGACATAATGTTGATCGTTACTTAATATCATCTGTAATTTAAACTCAAATTTTTGCGTTAATTGGCTTTTTTTTTTTAAATTAGGTTGTAGTAACTTAATGAAATTGTCTTGATAACTTCAGAAATTGGGCAGGGGATTTCTAGTTCCCAGCATGCTTTGTGTAGGACTGGATAAGGAGAATAAATGTTGAAATTAAGTGTTAATTTATTCGTTTTTAGTGAAGGGATAGACCTGTTAGTGTTTAATGCTGTTATGTTTGACATTTAAAAGAGTTTCTGTAATTTTTGTGGTTATCATTGTGCTAAAGAGTAGAAACATGAAGGTAAACACTACATTGACTCTGTGAGAAATGACTGCGCTAATGCCAGTCACAAGTAGTATCTTATTTGTTCATTAAATATACATGCCAAGTAAGTTAAATTTAGCATGTGCGATGATAGCTGTTGATCTGAACTGAAATAGATCCGATTAATTGGTTCCTACAACTAGTCGGAGCAACTTAATTTTGAACAATCAACTTAAACATTTGTGTTTATGCTACAAATTAAGTTCCTGTAACTCAATGTAGCTTGTTGGTTGAAAGTAAATTCACTCAAAGTTGTCATAACTCGAAAAAAAAAAACTGATGTAAACTGTTGCGTTAATTTTTTTTTTTTTGTAGAGCCAACATTATTTTTTAGAGTGCAGCGAGACTCGATTATTTGTGGTGCTTAATGGGAGTGGGCGGAGCTAAAGTCTGGTGCAAATTGCTTGCTGCAATTCTCTGATTGGTGGAATTTTCTGTACAGCATCATGGGTAATGTAGTTTTTCAGCCCAAATTAAACTGTTAAACAGGATTATTTGAAAAATACATTGAAATAATGTGAACGGATGGCTTCAACATTCAATTAACAACCTCTGAACTCTTACTAGGTCTGTCTTTAACAGTTCATAAGTTATTATTAAAAATAAACACCTCTATAAAGAAAATGAATGGAGTTTTTACTTCACAAACACAACTGTTGCGCTCCAAGACACAAAATGTTCACATCTAACCTTCCCAGCAATGGCCACGGGCCGGTCAAAGATGCCATGCATGCCCAGAATGGCAGACTGTGGCGGGTTGATGATCGGTGTCCCAAACATGGAGCCGAACACCCCTCCATTACTGATGGTGAACGTGCCACCGTCCATGTCCTCCACAGCAAGTTCATTCTTACGAGCCTGTAGGAAAAACAGAAAAAAAGAAGTAAGAAAGAGGCAAGACTTGGGGAAAAAACACCCCGAAACATTAGATCAGACACTTTTAATAATTAATAAGTAGCCTTTTTTCTTCTTTGCATTTCTCCATGTAGTTGGCTAATAAACCTGGCATTATATATTCTGAATATTGTTGACACTTTGCTTTTGTTCCTCTTGTGTAAGTCGCTGTGGATAAAAGCGTCTACTAAAAGCATGAAAGTAAAAGGTGCTCTGATGAACGCTCTTAAAACCGGACCGAGTCATTAGAGGAATAAACCGCAGCATTTTTCAGAAATTACATGGTTTAATTTTTCCCATCACTTGACATCAGCTCTACCAGTGACACCACCGCTGTTTTTTTAGGTCATGTAACATATTTACCTAAATAAAGATTTCTGGTTAGTTGCTCCATTTGCAGCTAAATAACCATGTCTTCAGAAAGCAGCTCAAATCAGACGCGTCCATCTGTCTCACCTTTTCTCCCAGCTCGTTGATGGTTTTCTCAATGTCGGCGAAGTTCATTCCCTCCACTCCTCTGATCACTGGAACCACGAGACCCTGTGAGACGAGACAGAGACAGTGATGAGAAACAGAGACGCTGCACATCTGCACAGTAACACAGCTGCAGTCACTCTACTGCCATAACAAGATTAAGAATAAAGAGAATGAGCAAAAAAATCGTACTGAGCCTTCTGAACGGTGATGTTTGTGGACCTGTTCATGAGATTCATGCTTTCAGAGGCTTTATAAGAGGAATAAATCTGTAGGAATTACCTTTGGTGTCGCGACGGCCACACTGATATCCACATAATCCCGATACACGATCTCTTTGGTTGTGTCATCAATGACTGCACAGATAAAAACAACCGTTAACAGCTTTCAATATACAGTATATTTGACCTGTTCTTTACTGTTTACTCGATTAAGTACTTTCCTTTGAATAAAAGTCACTAGTTTGTTATTTATAATATTTCACACTCATATGAATAATTACCTTTTTAAATCCTCAAGCATATTAGTGTATTGTATTTTATTTTTATATTTTCGGTTTTAGTCATTTTGTAATTTTTAAATACGTTTTATTTCAGTTTTAGTTATTTTAGCACATCAAGTGTACAAAAATGTACTAAAATGAACTGTGTGTGTCATTATATTTTATTTTATTTAACTTTTTAATTAATATTTTGAATCATTTTAATTGTTAGTAATTTTGTTGTGGGTTTTTGTCATTTTTAAATACATTTTTATTTCATTTTTATTTTTTTATTTTTTTAAATCTAATCTAAGGTAATCTAACTTTAGTTAATCTAAATGCAAATGAGACTTGTTGCCTTGGTAACTGCTGAAATAAGTTTATTTTATTTTATTAATATTTTGAATTGGTTTTTATTTTTATGTTTTTGTTTTAATTGTTAGTAATTTTGTTGTGCATTTTTGTATTTTTTTTAGATTTTGTTTTTTTATGTTTTTATTTCAGTTTTAGTTTAATTTTTTTATATTTTATTTAAGTTTTTAATTAATATTTTGAATCATTTTGTTAGTAATTTTGTTGTGAGTTTTTGTAATTTTTAAATACATTTTTATTTCTTTTTTTAGTAAATCAAGTTAATCTAAATGCAAATGAGAAATGTTGCCTTGGTAAATGCTGAAATAAGTTTTTTATATTTTATTTTATTAATATTTTGAATTAGTTTTTATTTTTATGTTTTTATTTTAATTGTTAGCAATTTTGTTGTGCGTTTGTATTTTTACTGTTGTTTTTTTTTTTACAAATGTTTTTATTTCAGTTTTAGTTATTTTAGTACTTCAAGTTAAACTAAATATTTTTTATATTTTATTTCTGTTTTTAATTCATATTTTGAATTAGTTTTTATTTTTATTTTTTTTAGTAAATCAAGTTAATTTCATATGCAAATGAGAAATGTTGCCTTGGCATCTACTGAAATAAGTTTAAGTTTTTTATATTTTATTTCAGTTTTTATTAATATTTCAAATTAGTTTTTGTTTAATTTTTATTAGTTTATTATTTATAAGTTTTATTATTTTATTAGTTTATTAATTTAATAGTCTACTATTAACTAAAAAAAAGTTTTTATTAATTTGTATTTTAGTTTTAGTATTTTAGTACATCAAGTTAAACTAAATGCCACATTTTTATACATTTTATTTCAGTTAAAGTTTCTTTCAAGTAACAGAAGTTTATGGTTTTAGTTTTAGTGAACAATAATAACCCAGATCGTGACAACCCTACAGGTGTCTGTTTCAGCATTCAGTCAGATACGACGGCCTCACCAGCAGGTACATGTAAGTATCCGATGAAGAACATGAAATGGTGTGACTCTGGGCAAATATAGACACACACTGGCCTGATGAAACCGTGTTAAACGCGGCTGTCTATGTAGGCCAAGCCAATGAGGTTTGGAAGGAAAGAGAGGAGGGGGGCGACTGAAAGGTAATCTGTAAAAATGTTCTTTAGACTCGAACAGACAACCACATAACCACACACGCTTAGCAGTGGCTTAATCTGAAGTGGTCAGATGCTGAACGCTGAACTAGTAAGGCTCCAACGTGTGTGTGTACGTGTGTGTGTACGTGTGTGTGTGTGTGTGTGTGTGTGTGGAGACACGTACCAGCGTTAACGGCAGGCTGGTCTGTCAAAGCGTAGGCAGCAGCTTTCACAAACGCAGACATGAAGCCCAGTTTGATACCGTGTTTCTTCAGGAAAGCATCTTTATATTGTTTCCTCATCTCTGTAATGTTGCTGTCATGGAGGAATAAGGAAACATGTAAGACATTTACAAGGAATAGCTGCTCAACCTCATGTCATTCCAAACCCGTATGACTTTCAACCATGAAATACTGAAGCAGAAGTTTAGCAGAATGATCACGCTGCTCTTTACCATCTAATGACTATCATAAAACGTATCCATCTGAATTGTGCACTGTTTCCCAGGTCTTCTGAAGTCAAATGATAGGTTTGTGTGAGACACAGACTGAATTGTGGAAAATAACATTGGTAATTTTCCTGTTTATTAATGTGGAGCTGCTTTGAAACAATCTGTACTGTATAAAGCGGTATAGACATACATGTGACTTCACTCACTGTATAGAAAACAAAAAAATCGTGAATAAAAACCCTTTTGTAGTCCACAGGGGGAAAAAAAAAAAAAAAAAAAAATCAAATAGGTTTGAAACACAAACAGTGTATAAATAACAGAATTTTGATAAGGGTTAGGCATGAGTATAGAGCATGAAAACGACGAACGAAACAATGAAATATTTTTATTTCTTCTGGTTATGGTGGCATTTTGGACGGTACCTTGAGGTATGTTTGGTTAGCATTAAGACCTGAAAATAAGGAAAAGCACATTCATAGCTGGTGTAATTTTTTGTACAAAGATAGTTGTAATATTTCAGAGTGTCCTAACCTGACGTGACGCTGAGACACGTGATCAAAGGCGTCTTTTCCATGTTAATCAGAGTTTATGTCCTAAGCAGCTGTGACGATTCTATTTTAGAAATGTTTCTATTTCTGCGACGTCGCAGCTGGAACAACAAAGTATGACAATCTCAGCTACTGATTATGTGCTTTATTTAATGTTTTAATTTCTGATTGGCTGTTATTTGGTTACGAGTGCAGAGCACTTGCAGAGGGACTCCGCCCACACCTTCTTGTGATTGGCTGTGATTTTGGATTGATTTGGTTGCGAGCGCAGTGCGCTTGCAGAGAGACTCCGCCTACATGCTCTTCTGATTGGCTGTGAATTTGATTTGGTTGCGAGCGCAGTGCGCTTGCAGAAAGACTCCGCCCACATGCTCTTCTGATTGGCTGTGAATTTGATTTGGTTGCAAGCGCAGTGCGCTTGCAGAGAGACTCCGCCCAAACGCTCTTCTGATTGGCTGTGATTTTGGATTTATTTGGTTGCGAGTGCAGTGCGTTTGCAGAGACTCCGCCCAAACGCTCTTCTGATTGGCTGAGATTTTGGACACACTATCGCATCTCATAGGCACTTCATTTTACCTGTGTCCATTCACTCTTCAGCTTTAGCTCAGGCAGATAAAACGACAATAATTTATTCAAATTATGATTGGAATATTGAAACAGATGTTTCTTTTTCAAAAACACTGATGATATATTTTTAATCTAGTTAAGATTATAGTGTTTAAAATAAAGTGTCATTTTTCTCATCATATTTTCATCAACAGCTAAAACGGCAATGCCCGACATTACTGAATATAATTGGAATATTTGAAAATCAAAAACAATGATGACATATTTTGTAATTTAAGTGTCATTTTTTTTTACATCAGCAGTACATTTTCATTAATATCATCACAACATGCATAACCACAAAAATGAGCATCCCTAATTTTGAAATTCCTTGAAATGTAAAAGCACAATCCAATCGGACACAATCCAATGCAAATAATCCCACTAATAACTCTTCAGCAATGATCTGCAACAACCAAAAACCTCTGTTTGTGTGGTCCGTGGCATTTAAGGTTAACTTTCCTTACTAAAAAAACCCAATCAAGGATGTTGTGGACAACAGTCTGCCCAGGTTTTGAGTGAAAAGGGCAGAGACTGTAATTCTCCATTTTCCTGTCTCTAACACCGTTTAGCCTCTCCGGTTTCTCCGCTAACGGAATTAGGACCGTCCCAAGACACGCGCTCTCAGAGAAAGGAGAGAAGACGCGATAAAAATCTTCACTTTCCAAAGCCTTCAAATCTTATTGGCTTGTCATAATAGCCCATAACGTTCCGGGCGTCTCGCACGCTCCCTCCGAAGGCCCGTCTCGGGGGACGTCCGGGGCAGATGCTCACAGGCCGCAGACGAGCGCGCTCCTTCGACTCCAGACTGGCAGAGTCTTCCTCCATCCCATCAATGCCAACGAGATTAGCGGCAGAACACGAACCCCGAGCAGCTGAAAGGCAATACGGCCATTTGCGCTGGGGAGAAATCCTCAAAGTGTCATCTTCAGGGGTTAGCGAGGGAGGTTGTGGACATTAACGTTTCCTTGTAAATTAATAAAGCCCATTTTACCCTTCTTATCTTTGTTTTGACCAACATTAGGACCAAATATTTACATTCCGTGCTTTAAGTGGCGATTCGGTTTCAGAAATCTCTTCCTGTAGGCCAGATTCCAATCTATAACCATTTGGATGGGCATTGCGGAGCTTCTAATCAGGTTTGGGCAATAAGCAACATTTTCACAGGCCATCGACAGACTTTCCAATGTGTCAGTGGTCTGTTCTGCACACTGGCAGGCACAAGTCTGGACACACTTCCCTGAATGCTTGAAATCAGTTTTGTACACAAATATAAAGTGTGTGCATACACTGTGTTTCAAATTATAATCAATCCTATATACGCTGCTGCTTCTTCTGAGACTACTTTTTAAACAGTATCTCCTCCTAGAGTTTTCAAGCTAGATCCAAACTCGGCTCAGACCTTCAGATTGTTTCTGACTCGGGTTTCTCTTCTAACTGATCGGACTTTCAGTAAGCGTAAAGTGGACAAACAAATCTACGAAAAATCCCCTAAGTATTTCCCAAATAAATCCCCTGAGTATTTAACTTACATCCACCATATATCTATCAATCAATCAATCTAACAACATGCAGAAACATGTTAGCAATGTGTTAAATAATGCTATAAACATGCTAGCAACATGCTAACAACATATTAAAACATGCTAGAACCATATTAAATCATGTTAGCAATGTGCTAATGCTATAAACAACATGTAAAATCATGGAGTTAGCAACATGTTAAATAATGCTGGCAACATGCTAGAAACATGCAAACAACATGAAACATGAAATCGAATACTTCTCTGCTATATAGTATGCAAAAAAACAGTATGTGAACAGAGTAGTATGTCCAAATTCATAGTATTTGAAAACATGTTAGCAATGTGCTAGAACATGTTAATAACATTTTATTGACTGAGTAAAATCTTCAAACTTTTCAAAGTTATTTTAAACTTTCAGACAAGCCAACACAAAGAATTGTAGGCTGAAGTTATAGGAACAAACCTCATATCAACTTCATTGAAGGTTGTCAACATGGCACAGGTGTTCTGCGCTTCCTTCAGCCGCTGAGCGATTCGCAGTCTCATGCGGTTCATCTTCACCTGCAACAAAACCACAGAAGGGCTAAGCATTTTCAAGCTGAATTCATGCTATTTTCGCTATGTTTCATTTTTGACATAACTAGTTTTTTTATAAGCAAAGACATAGTTTTTATAACAGCAAGATAATTGCGTTTATTTTGGGAATTATTTCTTGTGAACTGTTTCTCAATTAATTGTTTTATTGTTTCAACAATTTGGCATGACTCAAAATGTTCATGGAAATCTCCAAATGGCATTTAACACTGTTACACATGTAAATAGTGCATTTCATTTGGTGAAAAAGATGCATTGATTATTTTTCACTTTCTGTACTTTTTTTTTTATTTTTGAGAAAAGACAAGAAGAAAAGAAAAAGAAAAGAGAAAAATTAACTTAAGTCGTTTCAAATCAAATACAGACTTACTGAGTATCGTCACAGATGAAAAATGTCAAGGTATAATTTTTGAGCCACGTCACAGACACAGGTGAAACTAAAAGCATTGACATTTTGTGGTCTAACATGATTATGCTAATACACAACAGCTGCACAAGTGACTGAAGAAATCAAATGCTGTGGCGCAGTCTAACTAGTACTAAATTACTCAGTCTTCTTTGATGTAATTAGTCCAATATTACCCAAGAAAGATCCTAACAGAATGAGCACAGTAGGGTCATACGCAGCAAGGGCTGTCAAACTGGGGTATGAAAAATACATTCTATAGTAAACTTGGCAACATCCAGTATATAAGCTGCACTGTGTGTTCATCAGACAGCAGGTTTGCTGTGTTAACGGGTGTCTTACCCTGTGCTCTGAGCGGGTGGCTTTGGCTCCAGTGTCAGCAGCAGCAGGAGCAGCAGCAGTGGGTTTGATGGCTGAAACTGTCAACAGACAATGAAATGTAAGGCTTTTTAAGACCTTTTTTAAGACCTGCACAAATAAAATTAATACCATATGGGTGAGGTAGAGCAATGTCTATGGTAACATCCTAAACCACTGTAAAAAAAACAAAAAAAAAAAAAAAAAAACAATGATTTAAACAACTGTACAGGGCAAAATGGTGATTACGGAACAGCAGAAATATAGCGGTTACCCTGGTAAATCCTGTATACAAAGTATCTGTGACGAGTTTGCAGGAATGATAAGGTAAACAATGTCATAATTCATCAACAATAGATCAATAAAAGATCGTTTAGCATAATGTGCAGCAATCACTGACTGTGAACTGCTCTGAAACCACTTGTAGAGCAAGCAACAGCGCTGCATTTTTACTTTGAAACATGCAGCGCTCAGGATTCAATTATCGCTTTCTGAAGTTTAATAATCAATCATATTAAGCCACATTGCGATTCTTGATTTTTCTGTCACCAAATTTAAGACCTCTTGAAATAATTAAGACTTTTCTTATACCATTTGATAAAACTTAATTTGAGAGTTTTCAAGGAGCCGCACAGACCTTGAGTATTGGTGCTAGATTTACCAACCAAAGTTAATGTCACAATAAGCACAATAAGCACCAAAGAACAAAAGAAATGACATTTTAAATCTATGGTGAGGTTTGATTATGTTAACAGAGTAACACTCCTGCTAATGGGAACTAACCTGGTTTGGACTGGATGGGCTGGGCTGGCACAGGGGGTACAGGGGGCATGGTGGAGGGGATGGGACCTGCAGCAGCAGGAGCAGGAGCAGCAGGAGGAGGTGGTGCAGCAGCGGCCGCAGGCGTCTCTGCTGCAGGAGGAGGTGCAGCCGCTGTCTTAGCAGCTCCAGCTGAAACATTTCATTGAGTCAGAGCTGAAACCACTGCAGCAGAGCATCACTCACTTACAATAATAACCACTTCCTTGGACAGAAAGACCTGATACTTTATTTCTGATTGTGGTTATTAAGATGGAAATTTTAAGTGTGGGTATACATATATATACACTTTGCCCTAAAAAAGACTTCAAAAGTTAGTTTACATGTTTAGAAGTAATTTTATAAGAAGTTTAATTCATTTTATTTCAACATATTGTCGCAAAACAGCTTCACAGAAAATGCATGTTTCAATATTACTATCAGAGATGCATGAGTCAAAGTAATGTCCATATGGCAGTAACACACAGCTATAATATAACAAGTTATGTGGGTTATTATCATGACAAAATGAACATGTCAGGCATTGATTACAGCCTGTGACAAGAACATCAAGAACATTCCTTTAATATATTATTATTAGTTTTTGCCATTAGCAAAAAAATGTGGCTGACCTCCTTTCTTGAGTCTGAACAGAGGAGTTCCTCCTTCCACTTTCCCGCCATCAGGAACCAGCAGCTCCTCGATGACTCCTGCGGCTGGAGAGGGAACCTGCACCGACGTCTGCAGGACAGAGCATAACACACACTTTACTCCAACACTGCACTCACACAAACTGAATAAACACTACTGACTTATGTAGAGCTGAATTAAACTCGTTAATTAATTGATGAGGTTTAAAGTCATTGAACTGAACTGAATCAACACTGAACTGAATAATGACACTATTGTCTTTTTTAGAGCTGCTTTAGAGCAGAATTGAATTCTTTCTTTATCATTAATCATTATTTTCCTGTTTATCCCTGTAATGCTGAAACAATCTGTATTGTATAAAGCGCTATAGAAATAAATCTGACTTGACACTTACACAGCCTGATATATAACAGGAAAACAATTTACATTTTGCACATGGTATAGTATGTCTATTGAGTTTGCACATAGTTTAAGGATTTATCTAGCCCTACAACAACTAATTAAAAATGCTAATAGACAATTAGTGGGAAAAATTCTGATTATTATCCTTGATTAGTCAAAAATCAAAACATTTATTGTTAAACATCAAATCTAGGTTTAAAACTGATTTGAAAATTTAAATATAAGCAACAAACTGATGTCTGTATATGAACTGTAACTGTAGTACTGAAAAATAAAGTTCACTGCGTTCAGAGGAATAAATGTGCTCCTGCAAAACCACTTCTTACTTTGTGGTTTGCAGTCGTTCTGCAGTATTCAGACTGATAGGTTTTTTTAAATCAGTTTATATTATATTGCATATTTTTTGTATAATAATTTTGTAGCATACAGATTTCAATTGTGCACATTGTTTGAGTGCACTGGCATGAAAAATATGATTAATCAATTATTAAAACAGTTATTAGTTGCACCTCATTGTTTTAATGGAGTTTCATCAAAGCTTCTTACCTTATCAGTCTCAATTTCACAGACAACCTCATCCTCAGAGACTGTGTCTCCAACAGCTAAAAGAGACACAAACAGGGTTAACAAAGTCAAATCAGGTGAACCGTCTGTAATGCACACATGATCAACACATCTTACCTTTCTCCCACCTGACGTCTCCCTCTGTGACAGACTCGGCAAACGCTGGGGTTTTTACTGTAATAACTTCATTCCCTGCAATCACACCAGAGACATGTCATGTGGCGTGGAGTGTAGAAACGTGTTAACCACTAGAGATATATCCATACAGTTCACACCACTGAAGACATGACTGCACAGAAAGACAAGCCTGCCTAAAAGTGGTTGTGTGATTTAAAACAAAATTGATTTGTTTCACCAAGTAACTGGATTAAAAAAAGTGCAGTGGACACAAACACTTCAGCAACAACAAGATAAGAAATGCTGTGAGTAAGTACGTCTGCAGCAGCCTTTGCTGAGCAGTGTTTATTACAGGTAAGGTGAATAATTAATAGAGCGAATAAACATCACCAAATGACTTGAAGTGTAATGCTGCATTCAAAACATTTCAGGTTTGGCCAGGTATCGTGTTTTGTATTCTAGCATCATATATGAAACATGATTCCTCACATTTGAAATATTTATCATCGTCCATGGCAACGCTGTGCCTGTATATTATTCTGCTTATTACTTTACACAAAATATTGGTTTAATTAATGTTAAATCTTTCATTAGCTCAAAGTTTTTGTGAAGAAAACAGTTCCTAGCAAGCAGTTTTCAGCCAAAACAAACTAGAAAATAATAAACATCAGGCCACTGAATGCTGAGATTGATGAATTAGAATCAACAATTCCAGAGACGTGTAATAATGCTAAATATTTCAAAATCATTTTTGATCTTAAGGCTGATGAGAATTAGAAAGGCTGCATCCACTCGTATGCACTTTAAATGTTGAGTTGCCTCAAATGTTACTTTTTCCGAATGTTTGTAGTATTTTCAACTTTTTGAAATGCAATGCATATTTTATTATTGTTCAATACATTTTTTATTCTTTGTTTAAAAAAAAAAAAAAATCTGATCTAATTCTGAACTTGAAATAAGCAGCAGGTTCAGTTATTTCAGCAATATAATCAACAGTGACAGGCCTATCAAAACCACTTACGAGGAGCTCAGGGTAACACTTTATTTTAGTGTCCTTGATACATATGTTACATGTACTTACAGTAAATTATGCATAATTACATGCAACTAACCCTAAACCATAGTAAGTATATGTTGTTAATTAATATTACTCAGAACTTAAATGTATAATTCAGGGTTCATGCACATTTTAACCAATAAATTTCCATGAATTTTGAGGCAAATATTCATGACCTACTATTCCATGAAATGTCTATGTATACATATAAAATAGGAATAAAATCCATCTTCAAATTTACCACGGCATATCTTATCTAAAATTAATGACAACAAGCAATGCAGTTTAACACAAAATAAACATGCATTTAAATAACGCTGACACACCAGAAAAGACGGTTACATAAATTCATGTTAAACATATTTCAATATACAGATATTTGTGAAACAAATTTCCATGACTTTTCCAAAACGTTTTGCATTTCTAAAACTTTTCCAGGCCTGGAAATTGCCATTTTAAAATTCCAAGACTTTTCCGGGTTTTTCTTGACTCTAATAATTACACTGTAACAAGGACACCTTAAAATAAAGTGTAACCGACCTCAGAAATGGAGACTTTAGTGTGTCAGTGAAGCATGACCTTGACCTTCAACGGACACGTGACCATAAATGAGTGAAAGAATTGTGTTGACATTATACGACATAAACACAAATCTCTGAAGGGAATGGAAACAGTTCATCATGACCAAAAACTAAGGCAAAATGTACATTAGCTATGTTTCCATCCAAAGTTGTGAATTTAACTTGTGCACGAAATTGGAATATCGTATAAATCATTGTTCAAGAGAACAAAATCGACACTTCCTGGGAAATTGGCGCTGTCATGTTCTCTTTCGTTCAGATGTTGGTGTTTGGGAACACAATCGTGTGAGATGCTTCTGGAAGGATTTAAACCAAATCATTCTGATAAAGACTTTGACTCAGGCATTTCAGAACCACCAAACCAACATTTAAGATGCTGCGATGTGATTGGTCCACTGGTTAGTCCAGTTATCCAGTCACAGCCTCTGCTGAGGCAAAGTCATGTGAGTTTTCAGTTGCGCATCAAGGGATTTATTCAGCGAATGTGTTTCGTAGTTTATGCACATATATTCTTATCGGATAAAAAAATTATCTGCCTGTATTAAGCATTTTTTTATGTGATATCCCAAAATATGCATAAAAATATGTGGAAGGAAACATAGCTAATGATGCTGTGCAACACTTTTTAGCAACTTTAAAGAATCAGTGCATGAGCGGATACATACTGTGAGCGGCTGTGGTGTTGAAGTATCTGATTTGATAGACGCTTGACCGTGTCTCACACCTCCTGAAAACCAACAGCACAATCCAGTGAGATCTTTTATTTGGTATCTGTGGGTCACACCGTGACCACGGATCTGCCTTCCCAAATAAATCCTCTGGGATCAGTGAAATGTCGTATACTTACGGGCTGTTCTTGAAGGTGACGCACTGACTAGCTGATGATATACCTGAAGGAAAAAGGAGACACAGGAACATCTAATCATGTTTGTTTGCACTGTCAGAAAAAGAAAGATACAAGACTGTTAAAACTTGTACCTTTACAAAAACACCACCTGTGTCATGCAATACACCAACATAAGATAGAGAGAGTCAGAACTCACCTGATGTAGCTCGTCTCGCGAGAACACCGTTTCCCTAGAAGAACAAGACGACACCAATCCATCAATGAGCACTAACATCACTGAACTATGCAAATCAAATAGCAAGGACAACGTTCAGCAAAGAACAAGATAATCTCGTCTAGCCAGACTTTGACAAACAACGTAACATCTGGTTTGTTGTCCAGTGGAGCGCCTGTCATAACGAATCTCAGTCTTCTGCATGGGATTTTACTACACTGAAAATATTTTGGCGGATGGCCGGATGTTAAAATTCATCTTTGTCCCGCCAAGAATTTATTTGATCATTTAATGTGACGACACCTGCCGTTCTGCAATACCGGTACCCGCTGATAGTCTTTAAAACGCTCCCGTGAGTGTTCGTGTAAGCGCTCTGTGAAGAGCATCAAAGGTTTCTATTCACACTGTGTTTTTGCAGCGTCGCACTTTTGTAGCCAAACACAGACACATCTGTTGAGCGTGTGAACGCAATGGCCAATCAGATGTGTAAGTCAGTCAGAATCTGCTCAAAATGGCAGAATTTTTGTTTAGCGGGAATTAGGGCTGAACAATTTTTTCAGATTAATTTAAATGTAAAGTTTTGCAACAATTTTATTATTTTAAAAATCGAGAAATCTTGGTTTTGAATAAACATGTTAGCAAACATTACAATTAGACATGTTGACAATACAGCAGTGAATAACAGTTAAGACGAAAATGAGCCGACCACATGATGACGCCTGATTAAAGGTGCGGTAAGTAGTTTTTCAAAAACACTGTTTGGAAGTTAGTCGGGCCGACACCAACAACAAACGTGTAACTAGGGCTGGGCGATATGACCAAAATCTTATATCACGATATGAGTAATTTTATATCACGATAACGATATATATCACAATATAGTTATTTTTGCTTTAAATAAGATTTTTATGATATCAAAATTTTCCATATCATTGAAATTTCATAATTATCATCAATTGATGAAAATTAATACTAGCCTAAAAAAACTCTCAAGCTTACTGAAGACAAATAAACTGTGATAAGGAAAGAGCAAAGAAAACAAACTACAACAGAACAAAGACAGACGAAATAGACCTACATGAAAAAACTTCAAGCACTAGAAAATGTATAAAGTAATTGGAGGTATAAAATACAATGCATAGTCTTTACTGTGTAAATTAAATACATTTATTCTTATTAAAGTTACAAAAGCAAGCAGTGAGAGATTTTCTCTCTTTTTTGTTGTTTGATTAGCATTAATAATGACAGCAGGTAAATTTGGATGCTGTCCCTTTAAGACTGACTGCACCGATCCATTAATTCGAGCTTGTCTTTCTCAACTGTACCTTCACTTAAGACATAAAAGGCTCTGTTTACTTGCAAATACATAGTCACTTTGGCACATAGGTATGTGTATTTAATTGTTCAAGCCCAATTAGGCGTCAAAAAGCACTCAGTTCAGTCCTCACACGCTCTCCATGTCGTGCATCTCTCAGACGGTGCCGAGAAACAGTCTCTCAGAGAGCGCGTGCATATGCTGAAATGAGTTGTCTTTCGCTGCTAATTGCACTTAAACAGTTTAAAACCACTTGTTTTTAAACCGCAATGCTTAAAAACTCATGCAAATTATAAGCTTTCGTGACCGCGCAGCATAGCAACCTCACGTGAGCGTAACCTTGAAAGAGACGGTAGTCCAAAATCTCTACCAGTTGACAAATTTCAACCGGCTAATCGTGTCTACCAGTATATCGCCCACCCCTACTTATTGTGCTTAATACACTTTAACATCGAGCATGTCTCTAATTCGCGATCGCCTTCTGAGAGAGGCAGGTTTCATGCGTGCACTTTGGCAGTGTGCCCGTCAGCACGAGCGCTGCACCAAATTCCTTTTCAGGATATATTGCACTTATAACTCTTTTAACATCAAGCACGTCCCGCTCTTTATATTCTCATTCATGCATTTCATCACTCTGAAGTGTCAATAGTGCAATATATTTACATACTACAATATAGCAAAATCTCTAACGATAGACATTTTATTTCGTGGTAACGATATATATCGTCATATCGCACAGCCCTACGTGTAACCAATCAGCATTAGGGGGCGTGTGACAGTCGAGGAGAGAGAACGAGCAAGAGAGAGATTTTAAGAAAGACTGCAGAAAGAGACAATTCAAAAGAATATCACTGCAATGAAGGTTTATGATTAAGCAAGCGCTTTAGAGCCCACGTTAATATTAGAGAAGCTTTACAGTGATATTTTTATTTCATAAATAGGATAAGTTAATATTACAAACTATTTCTTGGCATTTATTGTCATTACTGGGCTCACAGTTCACATGGGTAGAGTCTTTTGTAGTGTGTGTGTGGATAACCATGTTCGTCCTCCACTGAAGACCATTTTTGACCCAGAAAAAATATGTATGTGTGGACAGTCATTTAAAGCTGCATGTAACTTATGAACACCTCAGTATTTCATTTGGAGAGGGAAACTTATCAAATGACACATGGAAAATAGCAATAGCCTAAGTAAAAAAATAAATAAGTTAAAATAAATAAACTGGACCTGTCAAGTTGCAAAAACTGCAGTGCCATTTTATATTAAAAACTAACGTTCAATGTAACAATACTTTAACCTCATATTGTTCTATAGTAAATCTTATATCATTATATAATTAATCAAGCATCATCAGTGCTGTTGTACTGAATATCAGCACGGCTATAATTTGACTGCAGTGTTCATTATTTTTCCCCATTCATGTTTTCATTTATATGTGCAGCTCTACTGTGCAGTACTTTATTTGACAAAAGCAAAGCAATGATTTGTTTTAATTAGGAAGCTCTATTTTGAATGACTGTTTTTGCTAAGAAGAATATTGTAAATTACTCATTTTATCATCATTTGATTAAAAATATAGTTGAAAGTCCAATATATAAATAACTCCTAAAAAGGGAGGAGCTTAACATGTTGATTCCCAGTGCTGTATTTTAATATGCATGACATGACGAACTACTAATCTGATCACCAGTGCAAACGAACAAAGCATGTTACGGAAAAACTTCAGGGCACAAACACGAGCGCCGATACATCACTGCATCTGACAGGCCATTAAACAGCAGTGCTGAAGGCTGGAGTGACAGTCAGGCACACATGCGAGTCATGTGATCCATCTATGTCACAGGGTCAATGGGCAGTGAGAACGACCAATACTGCGGCTAGAAGGACTTTGACATCTACAAAACGAAGCAGATGAATGAATTATCAATGCTCTTTGAATTCTGGTAAATTACTGACATATTTTTGGATTTTCCTCCTCTACCTCTCATAAACATCTTAGTGAGACTTTCAAATTACATGAAATCAAAATTCTTTTTTTTATGGAATATTGCAGTGTTTATTCTAAATGATTTATCGGTGCACATCATTATTGTTTTAAATTCATGTTCCTCATAATCTTGAATCAGAATATCTTCCCCTCCCTCTCTCAGCAGCATCTCTTCTCTTCTCTGATGACAAGGGCGGGGCAACCTGTCACTCACATGAGATCCACCAATAGCAAACCACAACCATCCAATCCAAACCATCCCCCACAGACAAAATCAAGCCCCGCCCTACATTTGTTCTTGTTCCAGAAGCCGTTTCACTCAGATATACGGCACAATAAGGAAGATGAGCCAACTTTAAAGCACTGATAAATATAGATACATAGTACAATTTAATAAGATGTTTGCACAAACTGAAATTAAACACTTATTTAACACGTTTCCTTAAATATTACTAAAATTAAAAATGTATTGCTGTTACATTTTGAAATGGACCCACAATGGATTTCACTACTTCTGTTAATTTGGGAAGTGGTGCTAAATGCAGCTAAATATGATCGAATTATAGCAGATATCAATAATTAATAAGGGTGTAACGATTCACTCGTTTTCTCGGTGCATCGATTATAAATCCTGACGATGCATATGCATCGATCTTGAAACATGTTTTTTGAATCGTGAATCGTTAATTTCGGCCGATAATCGATCGTAAAATGCAAAGAATCGTATTAATCGCGATTCAGTGCTTTAAAATACATAAAAATTATGCGCGAATTAAATTGGAGACGACGTTGTGCGCCGTCATTCACGCCCTCACAGCTCTCCTTCACAGATACGCACTCTTTACCGCCTTTCACTGGATTGCGCTCTCGCTCCGTCCGTAGCTCTCATCAACACATTTTTAAGCAGCTCACGTTTGAGCTCTCCTCAGGACGGCCACTGCTATTCACATGAGCAGATGACAGCTCTCTATCCTGAGTCAAACCGCTCAAACCAATGATAAAGCTGCCAAGTTGCGTGGTCACTACTGTTGAAATAAAACGCTTTCGTTGTTTTATATAAGAGGAAATACTAAAATTTTACAGAAATGGGTCATACCATTGACATTACCTGAGCAGTGGACGTAAAACCCCGCTTATTCAGGTGCGTGCATTTATTGCATGGACGGAGCAAACGCATAATGTAAGCGTCTAAATGCATAAGCATAGTTCCAATGAATGATAAATGAAATTTAACTTTATGTTGTTAATCTGAATGTGCGAAGGAAACTGCTGAAATAACTACAACATTAACAACACTGAAATAAGAGCGCGCGGTTTATCTGTCAATCAGATGCGCATTAAAGTTGCGTTCGTTATTATAGCAACAGCAGAAACCCAGCGCCTTCGATCAGGAATATGCTTCGTATAAAGACAACAAAGAGGGCTTTTATAACTATTCCGTTAAGAAAAGTTAGTTTAGTATTAGTTGGGAAAGTGCATGATATTCTAGGGTAGTCTCTCCAAGCGTTATGTTTAACGTACCTGGAACACTTTAATAAGGTTGTGTAGCCATTAACACCGTCCTGCACTATAGTTAACCTGAACTAACAATACTTTTAAAGCCTTTTAAAATTTTGCCTTATGTAAATTTCTACAAATGCCAATTTTTAGGCTATTAAAATAAAGTAATGTAGCATCATTAAGAACTAACATGAACTAACATTAACAATGGACAAAAGGTTTTTTTGCCCCCCACTCTTTGACCTCCTGAAGGTCGCTGTGTAATTCTCACCGTGACTAAGACACATTGAGGGAAGCATTTCAATAACCCTAATGAATGCATATAAAAATGCAGAAACGAATCGTATCGAATTTTAATGTGAATCGTCTCGAATCGCTCTGAATTTGCAAAAATCGTTCTTGAATCGAATCGAACACCTATGAATCGTGAATCGATTCGCTGTCTACCCAAAGATTCACAGCCCTAATAATTAATGTGGCATTTGTACAGTCACTTTGGAAGATGGCGACAAAAGAAGAGAAAAACAGACGCCCAGAAACAGCAGAGACTGTCACAGCAGACACAAAACAAACACATTAGCATAACACATGACAACAAACATGAATATTAACAGGTTTTGCGCGTGTCGTGTTATCATACGGGAGGTGACAGCTTGATCACATGGGAACGATTCTCAAATGACCTCATTGATCTACAGTATTGATTTAAAGTTTGATGAACGCACCATATAAAGCATTAAAAGCCCGTGTGAGTGTCATTAATGTGATGTAAAGGTATATGTTCTTCTGCTGTGTGTTTGTGTGTGAGTGTCCTGCTGCCCTTGGGCCTGCGCGCGGCCTACCGCTGCCGTCATCATAACGGTCATTGCGCTCACAGTCAATTATCATTCGGTCATTCTGCGGGACACATACGGGTGAAAGACACACGTACCTGCCGCAGGGCGGTGATCGAGCGCCCGAGGCTCCGGGTGAGACAGCGGGAATGGGATAACATGTCGTCGGGGTGGACCGCGCGCACTGCAGCAGCTCTCACAGCACAGCACCGGAAACAGCGCCGCCACAGGCCGGAAGCAGTGAGGAACATACCATCACGAGTCAGAGAGAGGTGAGCGTGGACGGAATGTACCATTGATTTGTCACTCTTTTTCAGTGCGTTTCATTTCATGTAAATTGTTTAAAATTCAGTCTGCATTTATAACACTAAATGCGCAATAGAATTGTGAACCATGCATACTGTGTACTGTTTTACACTATTTATTAGTAATGGGTTTATTAGTATACAAAATAAAATACAAATAGAAATAATAAAACTTGTAATATATGCTTGTTAAAAATTATACATCATGTTTATAAGGTAAATTCTTACTAATTTCCTCTTTTCATTGCAACATCTGTAACACATTAAACGTATTATACTCATAAATCAAACGTTCTTTATTTTGATCCCATTTTTGTTATTTTTATTTTGTAGATATTTGTTATTTGTTTTTGTTTTTTTCTTATGAGGAGCAAAAAACGTACAAATTCACATCAAAGTACACATATCAGTCAAATAGTCAAAAAAAAAAGTCAAATAGCTTGTCATTTCAGCAGTTCCAGTAATAATAATTAACAAAAAGTATGTTCTGACGATAATAAGATAAAATAATAATAAAATATTAAATAAAATAACTTAAGTGACATAATTTCCTTTCCTAAAAATCAATTATTAGCTAAAAATAGTACATTTCATAATCAAACTTATTTAAACAAAGTATGAAACAATGGTTAGATATGCTACATTTTTCTTTTATGTACATGAAATTCACCAAAAGTGAAAAGTTTTAATAAAATCCACGTAACGACTCTTTGTAGGCAGTTACATACTCGGCTCTCTGTCTAGTTTCTGATTGGCCGGCATGTTGATTAAGGGCGGTTCTGACTCCGCCCACTTCACTGGAGCGAGATCAGAGCGCGTGCCGTGAGCACACACTGTCAGTCAAGCGTCTCCAGAGCAACAGGTAAGCGCGCGCTCTCTCCTCTCTCTCTCATCATGTGCGGAAGTTTCTCTCATAAAACTGGCGCTTTTATCGGCTTAACTTTTACCTCTTTTTTGTGAAAAAACTGCAATATGAACGTTGTAATTCTTCATTATAATACTGCTCTGAAACGCATATAGTCACATCTCACGTAGTCGAATATGTATGTGTATGTTTCATAATTAATACACGTGTTTACATTGAATATTTACGATAAAAGTATGAAAAGAGTGCGAAAATACATAGAGATATATTCAGATTAACATATAGAAAATGGTGGATGAATGCCACAAGTAGAAGGTTTAACTGAATATAGATAAAATCTAGACTAATATGAAATGGACTGAATTTGCTCTTAATCTAATTTAATATTATTTTTTCTCTCTTCTGTTTTAATAACTTTAAAAATTATTTTCATATATAATAAACAATACTCACAATTCTTTAAAACCAGAATTCATTGAATAAAAAAATAGTTTTGTGTGTATTTAAGGATGTGTAATGCAGTTTATAATAATGTAAGAAGTGTGTGATATATATGCAGAGTTATTGTAATGCCTAATTTATTTCTGATTTCATTTATAAAATATTACAGATTTTTAAGGCTCATACGGAAAGTCCTGCAGAAAAACATGAATCTGAGTCCACCTGAACAAAGCATGCACAAACCGAGCGACGGCAACAAATCTGAGCACCTGCTCCCTTGCTTTCGCAGAAGCACGTACGACGAGCCTCTCGCTTCCTACCACAACGGCTCCATTATATCTCACCTCCTGCGCAAAACCATTCACAACAAACTGACCTCCCTCGACAACAACCTCCTGTACCTGCCCTCCGAGTCCAACACAACTGATGATTTCGCTCAAGAGGACCAGAGCAGCAGCGAGGACCTGTCGGCGAGCGCAGACGTCGAGCGGCCGTTGAGCGAACACCTCCAGGCCAAACGTGCCCGGGTGGAGAACATCATACGAGGCATGGCAGGGTCGCAAGGAGAGGCGGAGAGGGACTGCGAAGTCGCTCGCTCTAGACGAGACAAACGCAAGCAGAGGCTCCCGCTGCACCAGGAACCCGACGTCCGACCGAAGACCAGCAAAGACGAAGAGTGTCACAAACTCAAGGAGCAGCTCCAAAGCATGCAGCGACTCCTGCATCAGCTCCAGGAGAAGATCTCCCATGTGTACGACCAGAACTATTTGGAGAACGAGGAACGAGGTGGATCAGACCAACCGAGTTTGAGCGAAAACCACCACCAGGTTAAAGTGGAAAACAGCGACAGGGCGGTGAAGAACCTCCAGGAGACTCTTAAATGCGAGCTGACCAGGACTGTGAGCGAAAGCATCGATATGGTCTTCAAGAAACTCTCAACGACCCTACCGAATCAATCGCCTCAGAGTCCAGAGTCCTCAGAAACCCAGAAGCCAAGCCAAGACGATTCCCCTTCAGAGCTGTCGGACACGGAGGAAGTCGCCAAGTCTCACTTCGAGAGCCCAGAACACCAAACCGAAGCCTTATCCTTAGTGGTCCGTAAACCTTCCCCAACCCAGCTAATCCCGGGTGTAAAGAGACCCTACCCGCTCCACCAGAGTCCATTCCAGTTCGGCTACAACGCTCCTCTGCACGACAGCCAGATCCTGGAGCACCTTTTGAAGTACGGACCGCATTCGGCCTTCTCCGGACTGCCCTGTCTGCCTGCTTCCCTGGAGAGATCGACGCCAGACTCCATGGAGCATTCGTGGGAAAGCGTCGCCATGAGATCCAAGGGGCATCTGGCTCAGCAACACCATCGCGCCGGACCTCCCGGACTAGTCGCTGTAGACGCGCTCTGCCTCCCGCACGTCAAGATGGAGTGTGGAGATCTGCAGAGCATGGCTGAGAGAAGCTCCTTCATGTCGCTCAATATATCCTTTGAACGCATCTATAGCTGTAGTTCTTCCTTCAATGTTTTTTTTTATTAGTCCATGCATTGGACCAAACCAAAAGTGTTCAGTTAGCGACAGTCTTCAGAGTTCCTCAGAAGAAAAAGTGCCATACATTTGGGAGAACTATTCCTTTAATGCCAATAATGCCAATGTCTTTCTCAGACGCTCTTTAGAAAAAAGGTTCTATATAGAACTCTAGGGTTCTTGAGTCATTTTTAAAGAACCCGTCATGACAAAAAGGTTCTATATAAGACGAAGCGCCTGACGGAACCATTTAAAGTTCCATAATAGAACCTTTTCTTCTAAGAGTGTGTGCATGTTGTTGAGTTTGAAGTATGTTTTTTCTCTCTCTGAAATTTATTAGTATTATTTTTTTTGCATTGGACCAAACTATTCATTTAATGCCAAAGCAGAACTATAAAGGATATCAGAGTAAAATAATATCTCTCTCAGACACTCTTTAGAAAAAAGGTTCTATATAGAATATTTAGAGTCATTTTTAAAGAACCCTTCATGACAAAAAGGTTCTATATAAGTAGAAGCGCCTGACGGAACCATTTAAAGTTCCATAATAGAACCTTTTCTTCTAAGGATGTATGAAAAAGAAAATTGTGTTGCTTAGATGTTGTTGAGTTTAAAGTATGTTTTTTCTTTTTCTGAAATTCATTAGTATTAATAAAATGGCAACACTTTGCAATAAGGTCTATTTTGTTAACATGCATTATCTAACATTAAATAAGAACGAGCAATATATTTTTTTAAAGCATTTATTAGTGCTTGAATAAAAAAAAAAACAATGTGTGTTAGTATGTAACAAATGTTACAGATACAGCTTTTGATTTTAAAAACACATAAATGTTGACATCAACTGTAGAAGTGTTGGTCATTGTTTTTAACTCATTAATGTTAACAAATGACCTTCATGTAAAGTGTTTCCATAAAAATAGAGTCAAAAGTTGTCAGACAAATCTTATTGAGATGTTTCAGGAGAAACTTCGCAGATGACAGAGAAAGTCTCTATTTAATCTTGTTGCTGCCTAGACTGAGATATTCAAGAAATCTCACTGCTGATTTTCCTTTTCATATGTTTTCATAGTTTATAGTGGATGCGGATGCGCAACAAATGTGTTGAAAGAAATACGTTTCATGTTGCAGGAGTCATTTTTATCTCTGGATGATGTTCTTTGTTTAGCTTCAGCTGCTTTTGAAAAAGCCCCCTCTTTGTTTAGTTGACTGTTTTTATTTAATATAGAGTAGTTAACATTGAGATATTGCTGAACAAACGACCAGCTCTCGAGCTCGGCGAACAATCGTTGAATTGAGTGCAGCGGTGAGCAGTTCCACTAACGCAGACTTCAAGGAGAATTTTTGCTTTGATCTCGGTAACCCCAAAGAAAATTGTAGCATCTTCTTTAATCTGGGCTCAGTAATGACTTTAAGTCCAGGAAAAGACAAATAAAAAGGAATACAAGGCTTTGATAAGAATTGTTAGGAACAAAAGCCAATTTTCAAAGGCAGAAAAAGCAACAGTTTCTCTTCTGGAAATTCTCTGATTTTTTTTCCCCCTCGGACTTGAAAAGGTGCGGAATATGTTTCTGCACTCTCAATGTGATTGGAGTGGATGAGAGAGGTCACTTTTGGTTGTTTGTGAAAAGCAAGCTCTCAGCCATCATTATACACCATCATCAATGGCCAGAGTGTCATATATATATATATATATATATATATATAGATATATAGATATATATACATACACATGTGACAATACTGCAGCATGCAGAACGCTTCGCTTTTAAACCTCATTAGATTTATATTGTACAATATTGCGGCTCCTTTTTGAGGCCGAACAGTGATTGTCTGTTTCGAAGTGATTGTTTAATAATAGCAGTTGTTTTTGCTTTACGTTAAGAAGCAACATGTTTCTTTGTGCTAAACGATGTATATCAAAAAGAAACTCTCATGGATTATTTCACAATGTAAAAAAGGACGTAAGCCGATCCTCTTCATCCTCACTGAGACAATTTCATCTCGGTGTTTCACAGCAAAGCAATTACTATGTGCAGACGTGGAGCAAACGGCTTGGATTGGAGGTCTCTTAATCTAATTAGTTTGGCTCTTTTTCTAGTTAGCACATGCTTAATCGACTCTCTCTGGTCAATACAGAGCTGTTAATTCATTTGGAGCGATGAATAGGACAAATTGATGCTTATTTGTTTGGGGGTGTGTTAATGCGCAGTGCTGTCTGATTCTTAAAAATGCACAAGTTTATCTACACATGAAGGGCTTTGATCACTGTGTCATATTTGGCAGATCTTCATTTATCGTGAGGTTTTTGAGGCCTTAACTCTCTTCACATTCAGGAAGGTCTGACCCCGAACCATCTGAAGAAAGCCAAACTGATGTTCTTCTACACACGCTACCCAAGCTCGAACTTACTCAAGAACTTCTTCCCTGATGTCAAGGTATGTGTTTCAGCAAATTATGGCTCAATATGTTTATTTTATTTTGAAAGGGACAATGCACATTCATTTACATGAGCATTATAAAATTATCATTATACCCAAATTATGGATCAGTAATGCTTCTCTTAAGGAAGGTTCACACCAAGAACGATAACTGTAACGATAACTATATTTGCGTCCACACCAATGAACGATAACGGTCTGTTTATTGTAAGCTCACGCACTGCGTTTTTAAAGTGTGTGCAACATGTTTTTGCTGTTCTTGTTGCATTTACACACTTTAACCAGCAGATGTCCTCAGCATGCTATGTTTGAGTGAATAGCTAGTGTAATCGATCTAATCTAACAGTGAATTTAGCGGACAAAGTCAATATAGTGGAATAAAAACAACGCCTAGTCTTTTTCACTGCAACTTCAAAGGAAGCAAGACAATGTTGTTGAAACTAGGTCATTTTATCTTACACTGTTTGTTAGCCTGACATAATGATCTCATTGTTAATGCTTCACACCATTTATTTCGAGGGTATGACCAATTGCTTTCCATATATCCATTTTCTTTAAAGTATCCTTGAAAAGGGGGTTTGACTTATCAAACAGTGGTGGCTTTTTCTGGACCGCGGCGATTAACTTCTCAACAGTGTCGTCCGCCATTTTAAATGTGTGAACCCTTAAATTAGAATGGATTCTGATTGGTTGTCTGTGTTTTATCGTTCAACAGCTGGAAAATATCATATATCCCAATGATATCGTTTGTCTATATCATTATTGTTATAGCTGTGGTGTGGCTTTTCTTTTATATTTAAAACGAATTTTAGAAGTATATTTTTATCGTTATCTTCAGTGTTGCGAAGTCTGCGGTTTTCCCGCGGAATTGGGCTACTTTAACACTGTTGCTGCGGGATGTTTTTCATGTCTGCGGGTTGAAGCGACCTCAAATAACATGATATTCAGCACCTGGAATGCGAATTTTACCAGGGGAACCCCGCCAAAAACGCAGATTTTACCCCCCAGAACATGATTTTTACCGGGGGACCCCCCTGAAACGCGATTGGGCTAGTTTTGAGTAGCAATTGGGTGGGTAACCTGGCAATCCTGATCTTTATAGTTATTGTTCTTGGTGTGAATGGGCCTTTAATGTTAATTTGTATATATCGTGATCACTATTAGAAAAATGGGGTTCTAAATAGAACTCTAGGGTTCATGACTCAATTTAAAAAAAGGCGTAAAGGTTCTATAGAAGGAGAAATGTGTTACATGATTGCATAATGCTTTCATGTTTAACGGGTTATTTAAAATTATTTCTAGTGATAAAGTATGTTTATGAGCTGCTTAATTCAAATTTTATTAAAATTAAAAAATAATTAAAAAACTAAATCCATAAAATCATCCCATGATGGAAGGTTCTATATATGAAGCGCCTGACGGAACCCTTATGGTTCCATATAGAACCTTTTCATCTGAGATTTTATTTATTTTTTTATATATTTTATTTACTCTTTTATCTTATTCTATATTTATCCTAATAATCAGTTTACGCATAAAAAAAAAAAAAAAATCACATTGAGTCATAAAAGAAAAGAGCGTTCTGTTGCTTGAGCAAAAATACAGAATATTAACACAAAATTAGACGCTTGAGCAAATATTCCTGTATGTTGGGGTGGCAATTCCTGAACTGCTGGTTTAACTTTGACAAAGTTAAAAGAAGAGTTTCTCAAGTCAGCAAAAGGAGACAAAAGAGGCGGCGGAGAGGAGCACAACCTCCTCTATTCAGCGTTAACCCTTCAGCTGTGAGCTTTCACTAGACAACAATAGAAGAGCGCTGAGCCGCGGATAGTGAGGGCAGTTTAGGCTCTGTGTGTGTATGTGTGTGTATGTGTGTGTCTAGCGGCATATCCTGTGAGTGTGTAACGTGTCCTGAGGCACAAGTGTTGTGATGAGTCAACACAACAGCAAAAAGCAATGTGTTGTTATTGCATGACTCTCTCGTTGGTTCTCAGTCGGCTCCCTCAGATGGCACATTAATGCCGTACTGTTTAAGACACTATATATATTCAGTGTTACCAATCAGGCGTATTGACAGGAATCTGTTCCATTTGTGCTTGCATATTTCAGAAAAAAAAAAAATGTTTTAGTCATTTTGTAAAAAAAAATGTAAATAAAATAAAGGGAAACATCCTTCAAATATGTTTTTAAATGGACGATTCCACTGCCTTTTTCCTCATCACATATTTTAGTATTCATCATAAATCATCCTGTGAAAACCGTTTTGAAATTGGACACCAGTGAAGCGGTACTTTAGGGTTTGCTTGGGCCTCGCAAACCCTCTTTTGGCATTAAAAAACTACTGTCAGTGAAAAATTAGTACTGAAAAGGCGTGGACGGGGTTACTTTTGCGGCTGACCTTATTGCATATGCATTTGTAGAAGTTTCCCTTTCAGACGCAAAATTTATGGACGGAGAGTATTTAAATGAATCATGCAAGGTGATTTACTAAGGTTTGCACTAGTCAATTTACTGGTATTTGCGCCATTATTTACCGCCCAAAAAAGCATGTCTTAAACCAGACGCTAATTTGCGCTGCACTTGGTAGATTGCGTTGGTTATTATGGAAATGATCCGGCTGTGTCTGTGTTCTTTAATTTGAGCGTCATCAGTAGTTCACACACAGAACTTTCCACGTTTTATTGCCGTTTAGTAAATCTGGCCGTATGTACCTTTTGGCAAGCTCCTCCCCCTTGTGGGCAGTGCCAAGTTTCATATCACAAAATTGACTTCACTATTTTATGTGTTGCTGTTGTTATAGAAGCGATGTGACAGAAATGTATTGATTTGTGACAGGATAACATTTAAAAAAAAAAAAATCAATAATCTGTGGGCGTCACCTGGTGGCTGTTTTTGGTACAAAGTCTCACAGGAACCTCGTTTTTTGTGTTATCATCTTAAAATGAATGTGTGCATTTTCATGTCTACGTTAAAAAATGCGAGTGACAGTTAACAGGTTAAACTATTATCCACAGTCCTAAATATGTGCTTACAGCCTTGCTAAGTACCATTAATTATTTATAATTACTAACCAAGCCTTTAAGTGAAACATTATATATTACATAGTGCTGGGTAACTGATTACATGTAATCTGGATTACATAATCAGATTCCAAAAATGTAGTACTTGTAATTAGATTATAATATGTTTTAAAATGCTCATAATCAGATTACAGTTACTTTTTTTTATGGATTACATGATTACATATTATTCACACAATGACAGTAAATTATTCATAATTTATTGATTCTCCCTTATTCTTTTTACTCTTTTAAATTGTTCTTTCTAAAAAATCCTTTTGTGTGTCATACCCTTTAGCTTTAACTGTATTCACAATATAGAATGGCCATGTAAAGTCACGTAAATAAATAAATAAATAAAATTATATCAATATATAAATATAATCTCAATATATATATCTAAATAAATAAATCTTAAAATGGTCTATAATAATCCCATTCAAATCTGAGTTAGGTCAAAAGTAATCTTAAAGTAGTCAGAATACATTACCGTTCGTTCGTTGTGTAATTTGAAATCAGTAATCTTATTTAAATAAGGTTCAGTTTTTGTTCCTTGTAATAAATTGCACATAACTGAAGAAAAAAACGATCTTTGTAAAACCCTGTTTCATTGTTGAAAGTCACCTAATTCACTACTAAACCACATCACAACAATATGTTGGTGTCAGGAAAACATTGTGTGGTTGTGATTGAATCACTGAGCTTGATAAGGCTGATGTAATTCTGAACATGAAATATTGATGAGAGATAAGAGAAACTATTTCAGTTTGAGTCGTGTGGTCAAACAGATTTGATGATGTTAAATATATAATGTCAGCTAGATATTTAGTGTATTTAGATAATTTCTATACAATTCTGTTTTAAATAATCCGAATACACATAGATCCTCCACAGACTAACATTAGGAAAGCGTAAAAGCTTAGTAAGGTTTTGAAAGTGATGTTTGGGTATATCAGTAATAAGTCAAGTCATTTCTTCACCCAACAATAGCAGCAAATAAAGTCGTAATGAAATGGAAGTTGCGCGCGTCTTTTCTTCCCTATTGTGCCGTATATCCTAGAGAAACGGCTTCTGGAACAAGAACAAATGTAGGGCGGGGCTTGATTTTGTCTGTGGGGAATTGATTGGATGGTTGTGGTTTGCTAATGGTGGATCTCATTTGAGTGACAGGTTGCCCCGCCCTCGTTTAAGATTACCATTTTGATTTTATGGTGACTTTAAAGCAGCAAATGATACACACAGAAAGCAGAAAAATCGCCCAGAAAATCAAGATCACTGGAAAAGTGACCATCTGGACACTTGGCTGCAGCTCAGCTGGACACTGTATCTGGTGTGTCCGTCCGGACCGTCACAGGGTCACAGAGTCACGGCCGAACTCCTCCCTGTCCTGATGTGGGAAGTCTCAGCAAACAAAGGCTGGGCTAATCCCAGTGTCCGATTCCATTCCCGTCAGCCGAAGTCACTCAGAAGGAAGTTTCCTTCTGACCCCTTTCTCACACTCCACGAAAAGAAGCGTCTTTGAGCCCTTGGGCAGGTTTTAGCTCTTTTTGCCCCTCTGTTATCGGATCAGCAGTTATAATAACAGGGCTAATGTGAAGGCAGGGTTTCGTCTGCTGTTTGGATAGATGTTATTCTATGTGCAAGACACCGGCTGGGAAAGACGAGTTGTGACTACAGCCGATTAAACAGACTGTGTTGCTGAAAATAGTTTGGAAAGCAAGCGCCAGAATTACAACAACAACAAACAAAACTTTTAGACAGTGTGTTATAATGCAGTTTTCCTTCGCTTGTTCCTTACGGGATTGCACCTGCTCTTTATCCGTAACTCCCTCTGAGCAGTTCTTCCGATCACTTCTCAGGACAGACACTGACTATATGAGCTCATGACAGCTCTCTCACAATTGCTTTATGGTCTCTAGTCAAAGTGCTCAAACATGGTCATGGAAAACCTCAACACATCAGGCTATTTTAAAATAGTGATTTCCAGGCTGTGAAAATTTGTGGAAAAAAAGTATGCAGTTTTTCATGTGAAATGGTTTTGCTTAGCTCTAAAATATTTTATCAGCATATTGTGCTTTTTTTTGTTTGTTTTGTTTTCAAAATAGCCTTTATGTGTAGTTGAGGACAGAATCTGCAAAATATTAATCATCAAAGAGGGATCATAAATTACATGTTGTTGTTTTTTGTTGTTTTTTTATGTAATACTGCCCTGAATAAGCTATTTCACATAACAGATGATTCTATAGTCCATAAGACAAAATAACTGACTGAATTAACACAAATGAACAAAAGTTTCATACTTTAATACTGTGTGCTGTTTGTAAGTTTTGTTGTTCATGAGTCCCTTGTTTCTCCTGGGAAGTTCAACTGAAAAATCCATCACTAACCCTTTCCAACAGTGACTGTGTGATATTGATATATTCAATGATGCTCAAGAAGCTTTTGATCATCTAGGTAACGACACACAGTATTAAGAATGAAACATATGTAAACGTTTGAACTGGGTCTTCTGTGTAATTTCACTTATTATTATAGTCATGTGGTCTATAAGTAAACTTTTGTTGTGTGAAATAGCAGTACTAAATAAAAACAAAATGCAATTTTCACGATCCCTCTAATTTTTTATTTATTTATTTATTATTATTATTATTATTATTAACAACATTTTGCAGATTCTGCAAGGATAAACTCATGACCTCAACTGTAGCCTACATATATTTACTTTCTTCTGCTGCAATAAAGTACCAGTTTTTCTTGTTTTTCTTGCTCAAGATGCTGTAATAAAATTCCTTTAAATATTTTTTATTTGAATCTAATGTAGTTTCACTATGATTCAAAGTGAATCTTTCTGAATTTGCAGAATTGCTTTTGAATTCCATCAGAAACCTATGATGAATCATGAATTGAATCAAGTCTGTGCCACAGTTTCTGAAATGCCCTCAGATCCAGACCTGCTCCTTCAGTGTGTGTCTGTGGGATTTTTTCACTTGTTTTATCATAAATCCAAGAGCTAGCACTGGGTATTGACACAGATTTCACAAATTGATTCACAAGCTCTTAATAAGATTCTGATTTGGATTTGATTCAATTCGATTTGTTTGGATAAATATCAGGTGAAGTCCATGTCAAAAAAACTACACTGGGAGCCCTGTCATTTGGTACATTAGTATAATATTAAAGGCTAAACTATTCAATTTAATTGCTATTTTGTTTTTAGATATAATAATAAACACTCAAAACTGAGTTATATACAAACATTTAAATTGCACAAAAGGCAGTTTTTATATTAAGTTTTTAATGACTTAATTACTTTTCTACTCCAATTCATTGTTGAAATATAAACCTTTAATCAGTGGCTGTACTAAAATTTGAATTCATTCACTTTGTTACATATCAAAAGTATCAAAACACATTTTTAGAAGATTATTGCGATTATTGGATTGCAGGAGCTACAAATAGGGCCAGATTTACTAACAGCTTGCGCCAGCGCAAACTCTCTTTTGGCATTAAAAAACTACTGTCAGGATTTACTCAAGACACGCAGTGCAAAATTAGCTAATTTGCGCTGCTCTTGTTAGATTGCGTTGGTCATTATGTAAATGATTTGACTGCGTCTGTGTTCTTTAATTTGCGCGTCAGCAGTAGATCACGTGCAAAACTTGCCACTCCCATCGCCGCATGTGTGGAATTGCGCTCTCACGCTAATTTGCCCCGTTTAGTAAATCTGGCACATAATGTTTAGTGAAGTTTTGTTCATTCATTAACTGAAAACAGCACAGACTAAAAGATCGAATCCTGAGATTTAAGAATCAATATTGGTTCATCAAAATAAAGACAGATTAAAATAGAGTAATTGTTATTGTCACCTGATTTAACACGTTTGTTTGTTTTTTTAAAGTAAATAAAGAAAAAGTAAGAAAACAGTAAAAGAACTGAAGTAATGCATTTGAAATATTTGCAAATAATATTTTTATTTTAAAATATGCACCATTCACTGTTAATCATATGCCTTTTATGCTGAAATGGCTAAGTTAATGTTTCTTTTCTTGTCACATCCAATTACGAATTCACGCAAATAATATATTTTAAATTCAAAATGGCAAAATAGAAAAGATTTTAAATGTTTAGATACTGTATCTTTCCTTGCACTTTTTCACCCTTAAAACTGAAGCGTCGCACAGGAATTCATGTTTTCGGGTTCTGTAAACAGTAAGCCCTGCCTTCTTTGATATGATTGGTCATCTCATTCATTTTGACACTGACTAGCGCTGTTAGAAAGATGAGGCAGAGCAGCCTAAAAATGTATTACATTAATGCAAACAGCATATAAGTTCTTTGTCATTGTTCTGTCCCTCTTCATTTGACACTTGTATTTATGAATATTTCCCTGTTTTAGTTCAATCGCTGCATCACGTCCCAGCTGATCAAGTGGTTCAGTAACTTCAGAGAGTTCTACTACATCCAGATGGAGAAGTTTGCTCGTCAGGCCATCATAGATGGCGTTAACGATGTGAAAGACATATCCATCACCAGAGAGTCCGAGCTGTTCCGCGCCCTCAACATGCACTACAACAAAGCCAATGACTTCCAGGTACTTACGCCTTTACACCAATCTTCACATCTTTACACGAAATGTTTGATGTTTGCTAAAACTAAGTAGACCAGTTCAAGCAGATATTGCACTGGTTTTAGGAAATAATCTGCAGAATTCTCTGAAATGGATGTAAATATGATCAAATGTGTGAAACATCTGAGAGTAACTACAGTCTTGGCATGAAACGATGAGGTCAGCTATTGGAGGGTTTAAAAGCAGAAATGTGAAGGTTATAGTTTTCATTAATTCTTCTGTTACTGTAAATCCTGTGTATTATTTGAGCTCTAAAGAAAAAAAACAAACAAGAAACAATATCTGCCAATGGAGTCAGAAAAATAAACTTAATTCAAAGGGAAAAGAAGATTATTATAATTCAAAAACTTGGATACAATTTTCAGAAGAAATATCTCAAGTATTTTGCTTGAAGTAAATGTATCTTGATTTAAAATGTTTAGATATTTGTACTAGAAAATGACAAAAATACTGAGGAAGAAATTATTTTTGCATTGCAGAAGGCACCAATACATGGACTACAGACTAGCCTCTTCATTAGTGTCTAATAGAGTTAAATCATCATTTTTTACTTTCTTTTTTGGATTTATGGTGGTGAAGTAGTAAAACTGGATATAACTTTACACAGAAATGGTTCGTAAGCCATTTTTCCCCACTTTTGACATTTGGTTTTTGACCACTGAAAATGTGTACAATTTACCAATTTACTCATGGAGCCGCATTAAGATCTCCATATCTCTGGGATTGAGCCATCGAGGCCCTTTAAAATGAAGATACCAAAAGGAAAGTTTGTTAAGAAAAAGAATCTGAAAGGATATTTAGATATCTTTAATACTTCTTGTGTTACAGGCATGCAAACTTGAGGCAAAAAACACAAGAAGAGCTTTTTTGAACTGTCGCTGTTGGCATATAATGAAACAAAGATTGCTAAAGTCAACAGATTTTACTAATAGATCTACCAATCTCTGTGTAAAAATAAAATAATGATGCTGCCAGCTTTATAAAGTCATTTTTACACCCCTGTAATTTGGCTCCAAATCTCAGGTGGAAATGGTCATTTTGACCTCCTCTACAAAACAGTGGATTACTCAGTAAATATACATCTGTGACATTGAATATTTTGGCTTTGAACACTATTTATGTTTGTCTTTGTACAGAAAAAAATATTTACAAAATCAAAAATTTGAGCCTGGTTGAGTTGACACGGAATGACCCATTGATTATTTGCTAAATAAAGTTCAGTTTCTGTTAAAATGCACATCAGAGACTTAAAGACCAGCATTACTGCTCACCAGCGTATAGTATGTTGTGTTTCTGATGCTGATCTGCAGCATAAACCAGCAGAGAGATTCATGCTGGTCTAAGCCGGTCCTTTCAGTCGGGTGTCCTCGGTCTGACCCGCGCGTCGAGCCGCACCTGTAGCTGCGCGGCCGTAGACGGCCATGATCCCAGAGCCCAGCGCTGCTGCATCAAACTGTGGGAAGAGGAAGCTGCAGCATCTGCTAAAACAACTTGAGATTATGCCCCGGCCACGCCTGACTGCCGTTTGGATTGCTACTGATGCGAAAGAAGCCAGAAATCCCAAGAGTGATGGGCCGCCCGATGGGAACGAGCGGAGACAGTTGTCTTTACCTCAGCACCAAGACATTCCTTTCCCAGGGCCTGCTTTTGTGTCTGGAGATGCACGAGAAACAAAACTGTCAACAGTGAGCGGAGCTACTCTTCGGGAAATAATGCCGCCGGATAGATCCACCGTCTTCCCACCCTCATACACAAGCCGAGTCCTTCAAAGTGATGCGCCGCCTGAATTCCTGCGATGGGAACGGAGTCCTTTCATGCATTTTCCGAGCAGTTAAGTTCGAAGCAACAGGCTGCAGGAAATCAAAGCGTCCATCCACACTGCTCACCTAATGATTCTGACACTGTATTTGGTTTATTGCCACTGCGCTTTAAAATGAGAACACTAAAGATGCTGCGTGAAGATCAAGGGCTGACGGTGTTGACTCAGAGTTCTGTGGGCATGAGCAGTTGCTCTTTACCATCGGTCACATTGATTCTGACACTGACCTTGAGCTGCATGACATGAACCTGCGGTTGGTTAGACCATCAAGACTTGACCTGCAAACTCGTCATCACGTTTCTAGGGGGTTGTGGCCAGTTGCCAGGGCACTGCTATGCATTTGCTAAGGTGTTCTGTTTTTTAACACATTGTTGTGCGGTTGCTATGGTGATGTGGGTGGTTGTTAGGTGGTTTATAGGCTAGGGTGTCCTGGGTGCAGGCTAAGGCATTTTATGTTGTTGCTGGGTGTATCCTGGTTGGTTGCTAGGATGTTTTGAGTGTTTGTTAGGTGCTTGCATTTTGGTTCTCAGTGGTTGCTAAGGAATTTTAGGTTGTTGCTAGGGTGTTTTGAGTAGTTGTCAGTAGGCATGTGCGGTATCAAATTTTCATGTTGCGATTAATTGCTAAGGCTTTTATCACGGTATACGGTATTATCACGATACTGAAATAAGTTGCAAAAAAAGTGTTGTCATAGTATAACAGATTTAAGAACTCTTTCTTATAATAAAAAGAACTCTGAATGTTTAAATACAATAATACAATACACACAAAAAAAAAACATTTTTGTTAACGTTAGTAAAGACATACAACTGATCATTGTTAGTTTTACCTCAGGTCCATTAAATAAGGTCTTTTGATTTTAGTAATGTTATTAAACAGTAACTAAGAAATTAACATTAACTAAGATTAATTAATGCTTTATAAGTATTTTTCATTGTCAGTTTGGTAATAATGAATTAACATGTTAACTAATGAAGCTGTATGTCTCAAAGTTTTACTGAACAATAACAAATAATCAGAACATTTCTAATCGTTAGGGTCCAGATGTTGTACTCCATATTAAAATATAAAAATGTTTAAGTTTGAAAATAAATAGCCTATTAAGTCTTTAAGAATTAAGTATTTGGTGCTGTGATGAACAACATTGAGATTACAAAAAAAATGAATGGCTGTTTGAAGCATTTTAATTACTGTTCAGTAGCGCAGCTGCTTTGTTTACTGGGTTTCCGGGGTAACCGCTGCATTTCTGCTCCTCCATCAGCGCCCCCATTGCTGTCAGAGAGTGAACGTGCACTTTCATTAGTGCGTCTCCTTCACTCATTCTGCCATGTCAGGCTTGTTTACATCTGAGCGCGTGTCCCTTTGACGCAGAATACAGCGGTGTTGTGCATTTTATCCGGTTGATGGGGAAAGTATTCTTAAATGCATTATAAAAATTTTAATAATCGGTAATAAATTATTATTTACGGTATTTTGAAGTGCCCACGATAACAATATCGTGCATATTCATTATCGCGATATATCGGATTACCGAATAACGGCACATGTCTAGTTGTCAGGTGCTTGCATTGTGGTTCTGGGTGGTTGCCAGGGAATTTTGGGTGGTTGCTAAGGCATTGCTAAGTGGTTTGAAGGCAAGTGTGTTCTGGGTGGTTGCTAAGGCATTTAAGTTGTTACTAGGGTATTCTGGATAGTTGTTAGGTGGTTGCTAAGTGCTTGCATGTTGGTTCTGGGTGGTTGCCAGGACATTCAGGGTGATTGTTAGGTGGCTGCTAAGGCATTTTATGTTGTTGCTAGGATATTTGGGGAGGTTTTTAGGTGGTTTATAGGTTAGGGTGTTCTAAGTGGTTGCTAAGGCATTTTGGGTTGTTGCTAGTGTATTCTGGGTGGTTGTTAGGTGGTTGCTAGGGCATTCTGTGTGGTTGGTAAGGCATTGTTAAGTGGTTTCTAGGCATTTGTTCTGGATGGTTGCTAGGACATTTTTGGTTGTTTCTGGGGTATTTTGGGATGTTCTTAGGTGGTTCATAGGATAGGGTGTTCTGGGCAGTTGCTAAGACATTTTAAGTTAAGTTAAGTTACTAGAGCATATTGGGTGGTTGCTAAGTGCTTGCATTGTAGTTCTGTGTGGTTGCCAGGAAATTCTGTGGTTACTAAGGTTATTGTTAGGGTGTTCCTAAGCTGTTGTGTTCTGGGTGGTTGCTAAGGCAGTTTAGGTTGTTGATAGGGCATTCTGGATGCTGGTTAAGTAATTGCTAGGGTGTTCTGTGTGGTTGCTAGGTGCTTGCATTGTGGTTCTGGGTGGTTGCCAGGGCATTCTGAGTGGTTGCTAAGGCATTTTAGGTCATTGCTAGGGTATTTTGGGTCATTGTTAGGTGGTATTAAGGCTAGTGTATTCTGGGTGGTTCCCAAGGTATTTTATGTTGTTTCTATGGTATTCTGGGCAGTGGTTAGGTGGTTGCATGGGTGTTGTGGGTGGTTGCTAAGGCATTCTGTGTGGTTGCTAAGGCATTGTTAAGTGGTTTCTAGGCATGTGTGATCTTGATGGTTGCTAGGGCATTTTAGGTTGTTTCTGGGGTATTTTGGGATGTTGTTAGGTGGTTTATAGGATAGGGTGTTCTGGGTGGTTGCTAAGGCATTTTAAGTTGTTACTAGAGCATTTTGGGTGGTTGCTAAGTGCTTGCTTGTGGTTCTTGTGGTATTTTGGTGTTTGCTAAGGCATTGCTAGGTGGTTTCAAGGCATGTGTGATCTTGATGATTGCTAGGGCATTTTAGGTTGTTTCTGGGGTATTTTGGGATGTTGTTAGGTGGTTTATAGGATAGGGTGTTCTGGGTGGTTGCTAAGGCGTTGCTACATGGTTTCAAGCCTAGTGTGTTCTGTGTGGTTGCTTAGTCATTTTAGGTCATTGCTAGGGTATTTTGGTGGTTGCTAAGGCATTGTTAGGTGGTTTCAAGGCTAGTGTGTTCTGGGTGGTTCCCAAAAAAATGTATGTTATTGCTAGGGTATTTTGGGTGGTTGTTAAGCAGTTGCTGGGGTGCTAGGGTGTTCTAGGTGCTTGTATTGTAGTTCTGGCTGGTTACTAAGGTGTTTCTAAGGTGTTCCGGTGTGTTGTCCTCAACAGCACACATGATTTGAAGAATCACTGATGACTGTAGCACAAACACACTGATCAGCACTAGTACTAGTGGGGATTCACTCAGTGTAACTAACAGCACTAATCAGCAGGCATGGCAGTATGTATGGCTTGAGTCAGTGTTTGTGACGCTGTATGCTGACAGAGGTCTGTTTCAAACGTTTGTCCTCAGGTTCCTGACAGATTCTTGGAGGTGGCTGAAATCACACTTCAGGAGTTCTACAGCGCCATCTCCCTGTCCAAAGACTCCGACCCCTCCTGGAAAAAAGCCATCTACAAGGTCATCTGCAAACTAGACAGTGACGTTCCAGAGGAGTTCAAATCACCTTCCTACCTGTAAACAGAGAGCGCCACCTACAGGACTCTTTATGTGTGGCCGCACGCCCTTTATTTATCATGAGTGTCAGTCACAAATGTTTCTTTTTATAAGTGAACTGTCAGCTTTATAAACAAATCTAAATATATATTCTAAATATTTTGCTGTTGACTGAAAAGCGTGTCTAAGCAAGTTTGTTTCATTTTTGTCTGTGGAATAGGCTTGTTTAATAATAGTTTGGATTTTGGGTTTCAGTGTAATATATTTTTAGCTTTTATAATGCCACTGTAGACAAATGTGTGGTGTGTTTTTAGTTAAAACGTTCCTGGTGATGAAATGGAAAAGCAGTTATGATTTATGTTTTAATGTGGATTTGTCTGTTAAGTTTCTTCTGTGAAGTATCTCATGAAACATCTGTAATAATTATTAAAAAAAAAGGTGTAAATAAGTATAATTTAGCTGTATAATATGAGTAAAGGTGGAATATTGCTGTTTACGTGGGACCCCAGATTAAAATACATTGCATGTAGAAGCATTTTCCTCAAATTTTGCCGATATACTTATTTATCATGTATATTAGTTTGCATATTCTTGTTTATCATTATCAAGCAGTGTGTGGTTTTTCATTTGATAATAAAAGATTCATATTGTAGCAGTTAATATGGGGTTAATATTTTGAGGATTCAGAAATAATGACTTTCTTTCAACTTCATTTGCTAAAAAAATAAATTCTGACAATCCAAACCTGTATGCTGTTATTTCATTCTAGCAAAAAATTACCATATTCTGAACACAGAGTCTTCATGCAGCTCGTTTCCACACAGCAATGGTTCATCGTGACCCCGACTGTCAAGCTCCAAAAATAACAAAGAAACACCATAAAGTAACACAACAGCATTTCTTTTGTTTTATGCTCTTCTTAAGTCATATTTTGACTTATTCACTGACAGTCTTCCAGCTGTCAAATCTCGCCATTGTGTTCAAATTTAAAGGGATAGTACACCCTAAAATGAAAATTAAGTCACCATTTACTCACCCTGATGTTGTTCTAATGCCGTATGCCCTTATTTCTTTTATAGACCACAAAAGGAGATTTTTTAAAATTCTCAGATTCCTAAGTCTATTTACAATAAAGAAAAAAAAAACACAGTTGACACACAAATTTAATGTATTTGATGAACATATTGCCCTTGTCCGTTTCTCACAATTTGTGTTTTTTCTGGGCGAGTCGGAGTGAACTGTGACGCTAATAGTCGCAGTCGAGCACAGAAGACCAACGGACAAGGTCAGGATTTTCATTAGGTCAGTTTGTTTTTCACCAAATTCTATCATAAACCCCCATAACACTTGGGATAAACGACATGTGTCACATGGGATCATTCTGTGATACTTTTAAGTCTTTTTTAAAAAAGCTTTATGCTGGTCGCATTATATGGACGAGTGCGAGTGGGACATTTTTTTTTTTTAAATTTCCTTTTGTGGTCCATAAAAGAAAAAAGGGCATTAGAACAACACCAGGGTGAGTAAATGATGACTCCATTTTAGGGTGAACTGTCCCTTTATGCTTCGGTACCAAAATGCATAAAATGATTGGCAAATTCTACACGCACCCTAACAATCAGATTGATGGCTCAGTTGGACTGAAAAGCCTTAAGGTTGTTCACACCAAGAACGATAACTATAAAGATAACTATAATGATATAGTTCTAAAAATCGTTCTAAATATACAAGAATAGCACTGTCCACACCACAGCTATAATGATAACGATGTAGAGAAATTATATTGTTGGGATCACTTTCAGAATAATTTTTTCCAGCTGTTGAACGATAAAACGCTGACCGCCAATCAGAACCCATTCTAATTTAAGGGCTCACGCATTTAAAATGGCAGACGACACTGTGGAGAAGTTAATCGCAGAGGTCCAGAAAAAGCCACCACTGTTTGACGAGTCAAACCCCCTTTTCAAGGATACTTTAAAGAAAATGGATATATGGAAAACAATCGGTCATACCCTCAGAATAAATGGTGAGAAGTATTAACGATGAGATCATAATGTCACGCTAGCAAACAATGTAACATAAAATGACCTCAGATATCCAGCGCTAGTTTCGACAACATTGTCTTGCTTCCTTTGGAGTTGTAGTGAAAAAGACTAGCCCTTTAGGGTGTATTCACATTTGTAGTTTGGGTTTCTTGGTTCTTTTGGTCTGGATCAAAAAAGAAAATAATACATTTAGTCCTGGTTCACTTGGCGTTCACACTGCCATTTTTAACACCGAACCTTTAAAAAAAAAAAAAAAAAAACGTAATTTGTGACATAACTTACCGAACATCTAAAACAATGCTGAGTTGAGAAATGCAATAAAATTTTTTGTTTGTTATATTCCAATATTCCAAAGAATATTATTCAGTTATTTAACATTATCCAGTGAATTATTCTTCACTCTTTAGCCTATTAAACAGCTTAAATCTACTAAAACTGTAGTTTAAAATGAAGTATTACATTTCTGCAAAGTTGATATGACTCCTGTCTTTAATTTATTTTCTCCATTTGAAAACATTAGACATTCTACATTTATTTTGCTTATTGCTTATTTGTTTTGTTTTCTATGCAAGGAGGGAGTGATTGTTATAAATAAAATGGTTTGTTCAGTTCAGTGGTGTAATAGTGTCAAAAACAGAAGTATAACAGTAAATAAATATCGGTTCTGCATATTGGTTATCGGGCACATAAATACACAAATTATCGGTATCGGTTCTAAAAAATCAATATCGGTCGATCACTAAAAAAAATGGTCGGTGCGCCAGGCACTTGGTCCAAAAGGGCTGTACTTAATGAGTCATGGGTGTGTTTTGGGTGTAACGTACAATAAACCAATCAGAGTCTCATCTCCCATTCCCTTTAAAAGCCAGGTGTGCTTGCACCATAGCGGATTTGCTATTTAAATGCCAAAATTTGCAAGCGGAAAGACTGAACGCTTCAACGCATCTTTTTATTTGTAATATTTGGCATGTTTGTGTGCTGCTGTGCATCCCTGTGTGTGTAACATCAGAGTGTACGCAAGTTGTGCACCCGCCTATAGGCGCATATTACTAACGCACTCTTTAAATAACAAAAAAAATATTGCGGCATTGACTTTAGTCGAGGTTTTTGTTGGTCAATGGCGCAGTTGTTTTCAGTTGCCACAAAATAGCAACACGCCAACAATGCACCTGAACACACCTCGTTTTCAGACCAGCACACCCATGGGCAAACAGATGGGCGCGAGTGCATTTGCTATTTAAACAATGTGGAGTTGGATGAGAAAATGATAACTGCGTCGGGCTAAAACTAGCAAAAAACACTTGCGTTGTGGCTGGCGTCACATTGCACCGAGTGCTTGATAGAGCCCTAGGCGTCTTGTGACATCACGTCCTGTTTTTGGTTCGTTTAAATGTCTTTGGTCCTTCTTGCGTTCATATTTCAGTCAAACCGCACAGAGCTTGTTTGGTGTGCACCAGGGTCACACCAGGTTTCATTTTATTCCAACCAAAACTGCCAAGTGTGAACACTCCTCAAATGATCTGTATGAGCTTGATCTGAATTTCAATCTGATTGAAAGTAGCGGTGTAGATCTTAAATAAGAAAAATATTAATCATGTAAACTTTTGAATCCAAATACTTTCTGAATCATATATTCAAATATACCTTGTGCACAAACAAGCTTTTATGGCATACTGTAGATCAAGGCAAAATTGTAGTTTCTGAACGTGGCGACTTTCACATGAACTTTTCTGACCAAAAGATGTAATGCACAAATAACCTAATATTTGAATCGGATTTCAAAAATACGATTCAAAAGGCACTTGCATTTGGATTGGTTTTATTCGGACTGACAAAAACCCAACTAACATATAATATATTCTAAGAACGTCTTGGTAATGTTCCTATTAAGTTCTGAAAACATTTTTCTGAATGTTCCCGAAACATTCAAAATGTCCAGTTTTTTAAATATTTTGAAAGTATTTTTTCTTTGTTACACGACTGTTAAGGAAACATTCAATTTTTTGATTTTGCAAACATTACGGAAACATTCGTTTTGAATGTTCTCAGAACTTTCTGAAACAAGTATTAACATTTAAAAAATGTTAGTCGAAGGTTTCAGAAAAAAACTGTAACATGAACAATGTATAAATAATGTTTTTGTGCTAACGTTTTGAGAACATTATTAAAGACCAGATAACATTCTATTAATGTTTGTTCAGTGCGCATAAACATATGCATAGTGTCCCTTTTGGAGCTGGACAGTTGTGGTCACTATAGTTGTATGAAAAAGAGCTGTGTGAAGATTCTCCTTTAGCGTTTTACCGAACAAATAGCAGCATACGTGTTTGGCACAATGACACACTGATACCACTAGGCCTCCTTTACCCTTTCAAAGCTCCTAACGGCTGTGTTCCTGTTCTGCTAACTGGACATCCCCCATGTAAGTGTGTGCAGCTCCATTGAAAACATCTTTCCCTGATTCCAGGCCACTAAGGTGAAACTAATCCATGATATAAAGGCTGCGCAGGAAAGTATGCTGCTCACATTGTTTCCTGTGGCCAATTCAAGGCACATTTCTAAGGCCGCATTCATTGTGAGGGACACGCGAGCTCTCGCAACGGCCGTGTCTTAAAAACAACAACAATGCATTCTCTCCTCATGAGTAATGTGCAACATGATCTCATAGCAGAGATCTGCAACCACTGCAGAATTCCAGCCGCGCAGCTGCTCCTCCTCCAAGCACCCGTGCAGTCGACTCATCACTCCTGTCTGACGCTCATGTCTGTCTGTCTGCATCCCGTTGTTGTTGGTGCATTCTCTGGCTTACGAACACACAAAACTTGGTTCATATTTACATTATCTGATTCAGCTGTTCTAGTACATTTATGCATTTGGAAGATGCTTTTATCCAAAGAGACTTACATTGCATTCAAAGTCTATACTTTAGAGGTTCATGCATTCCCTGGGAATCGAACCCATGACCTTGGCATTGCCAGTGCAGCTTCTATTAATTGTCCTGAAAACGCTGCAGATTGTGCCAGGTTTACACTGCACATGTTTATCCCTAATTTTTACTCGACAACAGTTTTGTGGAAATCACTGACAAATGCCTGAAATTGGAAGCAAATCGGTGCTCGTTAACATGAGTGACTATCGCCACGATCAGACATGATCTGATAGAAGCCCAATGCATCACTGATGCCCGTGGAATATTCAGATATTAAATATCTGGAAATGCTGCAGATTAGGGAACACTGGGGCTGCATTTTTTTTTTTGCTCTATTTGCTTATTTTCCACCTCAGGTCTCCATTTCCCAGCACACTGATGTTAATAGCCGTTAGAGATCCTATTATATTTGATGAATTATTCTTTTCCAGCCCTAAAGACACCGTTAGTGGAGGAGATCTCAAACTTGGCGGGATGGTTCCAAATCCCCTCCATTACTCAGACATCCCAGCGCTATCTCACGACCAATTCTTACGTATTTTACGAGGTGGCTAATTCATACAAATTCTAAACCCCAGTGACGGGTAGGTTTAGGGGCGGGGTTAGGGGTAGGTCATTCGCATTAATTCATACGAATTAGCCACCTCGTAAAATACATACGAATTGCAGTGAGATCGGGTTGGACATCCTCACACTAGGGCTGCACGATTCTGGATAAATTGTGAATCACGATTCTTTTGTTTAAAATAGAGATCATGATTCTGAACAGACAATAGAGACAACTAAACAAAATAGCATGTAATTTACTGGAGGTTCTGACAAAATGTTCATTGCTGCAGCCTATTTAAGATGTTTAATTAATTTGAATGAATTATTTTGAAAAAATCGCTTTGAATGAATGATTCAATGACTCACTTATAAATACTTCACTTGTTTTATTACTGGATGAATCAGTGTTTTTGAACAAATCTCTTGAATGAATGATTCAATGACATATTAAGTCACTTGTCGCCACCTACTGGTGTAACGATGTAATTGATACAATCGTTATTTGAAGCACCAAGTTTTTTTTTTTTCTAAAGGATTTGCTCTATTTTGATCGCTTCCTTAGACATGAGTGTTCATGTCCAAGGTATAAACTTTTATCCAGTACTTCTGTTATAATTTGTGATATTTGTAACACAGAAATACTGATAATGTGTGGTTGAAAAGACTGTTTGTGTTTCATATCTATACATGACAACTGCTCTCTCTGGATCAGCGGCAGCGCCAACACAGATCTGAATGTTCAGATGTGATTTTGTTAAAGGTTTAATAGAAAGGCAAAACTTTGTCATTTAGGAATGAGATCGTGTCGGTGTCTGAATCGAGACCGCCATCTTTTAAATTGTGCGCACAATTTACTATTTCGTTCCCTCGATTTTGTCAGTCACCAGCTGGTTTGCCCAGGTTGAACACTAGAGGGCACTCCTTCCCTGACCTTTGCCACTCAGCCATGAACTTCATCTCCCATAATCCTTTGTCTCGGACTCATCATTGCACACAGCTGTCATCACTTATGTTGTTAGTCTCTGCCTATTTATATCCTGTTTGTTTCAGTTATTGTCATTGAGGTTTTGCTTTGTTATATTGCACTTCTGAGTATGCTTCTTTGTTTTGTTTCTTGTTTTGTAGACTGTTTTGCATGTTTTTTTGACCCTTTGCCTGGCTTTGTTACACTTGATAAATTTTATGCATAAAAGTGCTAACCAAGCCATGAAAAATCAACTGTACAAATGAACAAAAATGGCCACAAGCAGCCAATCAAATTTCAGCAGCTACTAACTTACATTGTGAATGACTGATCATTATGAAATTTAGCATATATGTAATACCGTGAGGCTGTGTATTATAGTTGTTGAGAATTGCCCACAAGGTGGCGGTATAATAAGCTAATTTAGGTTTTTGCTAATAACTGTAATTGTGATGGCTAGAATAAAAATATTTTCACTGAATCACAGTCATATGCTTTTTTTATACATTTCCATAATACTTTTTTTTTTCCGCCTCTTGCCTTTTCTGCTTTTTCAAACTTGTCCTAGGCTGTTTGTTCAATTTGCACAAAATTTGGTATGCACAATCTTGTTACACTCCTGTCAAAAAGCTTTTAATCTTTTTAATTGTCATTTAATCAATTAGCAGATATGGGCCTATATATACTAGTCAACATTTGTGGATCAAAACCTTTCATCAAAGTTGTCCTAAAACCAAAATGCAAAATACCCATCTTGTCTTAGGACAACTTTGATATTAACTAAGATATTATTGGGGGTCCAAACACAACCTACCATATAGTGTGACAACATGCCCCATCAACATGTTAATATGTCTCTTTTTTCTGGTCAATATCAGCAAGTTTTTTTTTTTTTTAAAGGTTTGTATCTGTATAAAAACTGACTCGCCCGGAGGAATATTCACTGAAGTCAAATAAGTGTGACAACTAACCCCGGTCTATATGAAATAAATATGTACATTCAGAAGAACCCTATTTATTTATTTATGCTTACATGTTTTGCATTCATGTTTTATTCATATTGGCAGTGGAACATTAAACTGGAGGCCCTGCGAGGCACTCAAGCAGCAATTACTTCTGAAATGATAAAATTAAAGAAATTAAAACATTAGTTTAATTGGTTTGCGAGGAAGAGTACAAAATACAAACGGTGGTAATTATTTAAGCAGCGTTCTCTTCCAATTAGATCAATCTACTACACATTAATTGATTTGTGTTTCCAATTAAAATGTACACAGTTGTGTCAAGGTGTGTCTCTCAGATTAATTTGTTGTGACTTTTTTTGTGAACTGCAAGACGTTTATGACAAGTTCATATTCTCAACGTTCATATTTTCCACAGATGCTCAAAACACAATAACAAAAGGAAGATCTGCCAGTCGACAGAAACAAAGTAACAACTGATCACCAAAAATATGAACATTAATCATTTATTTCACATGCACATAAAGAACAACTTGAGGAACAGATGCAACAGGTCTGTTTCTGTCTAATGAACAATAAGATTAAATGTACAGTATTTTACAAGAAATTACTATTTCAGTCTTTCTACTTCAAAATTTCAAGTTAAATTCAATGTGTTGCTGTTTCTTTGCAATTATTTGTGAAATTTACTACCATACGAGTTTATAATGCAAAACATTTGTTTAACAGCCTGGCCCAAAAATCATTGCCAAATTTGGCAGCCAATATAGAGAACAGATATTGAAATCAATAACTTCACTGAACTGTACAAAGAGGCGAGAAATCAGAGGAAGACGAGATGTATATGTCTAGAAGAAAAGGGTTCAAAGGTTACACAGGATGAAAAAACAAAAAACACATGGATCTGATGGGCACAGGACAGAGACACTGGCTGTGTTCGAAATAGCATACTATCATACTACTCTTACTATTTCTGCAGTACCCAGTATGTATACTGTGTGTAGTGTGCAAATTTTGTATGCATGAAATATCCAGATGACTTAGTATATTTGCCAGAATCTGCTAAATACAACTCAAGTACACTGAAATCAGTATAGAAGCTGTGTTTGGATTGGCATACTAAGATGCAATTCCTACTATACTGCAGTGTGCAATGTGTATACTGTGAATAGTATGTGAATTTTCTGTATGCATGGAATTACCTACTACATGTGCTGAAATCTGATGAATGCATTTAAAGACACTGCGTGGGATACTGTTTCCCACAATGCAGTGCGCTCCACATGACATTTCATCAGTGTGAAGAGTGTGGCGTAAGTGAACTGGAGGTGGGGAATAATTAGGGGGCAAGCACTGAAGGTGTCCATAGCAAATTTGGAGTCTCTAACTCAATCCCTCTAGTGCCACCAACTGTCCAAATTTGCACTTACATTGGTGCTAATAACTTTTGAACCGTAATGGCCGTAATAGAATCGTAACAGAAACAAAATTCTTTTCTCCTCTGTTTCCTTGGCTCATGCCGATTCGATTGCACCCTATGACTATGAATTTGTCCGCCATGTTGAAAGACACTTTGTTTGATTTTCATGAAAATCAAATCAGATCATCTTCAGTCCATGCTGGCAAAAACTTATTCAAAGCTTTCTGATAAACTCAACCATTCTCGAATAACACGCAAAATAAAATTAATGTAGAGCACCCCAAATTGGACTCAAGGCTATATCTCCGCAACGCTTTATCATATTCAGACCAAACTTGGTACATGTCATCCCAAGCATGACCAGAGGCTACATGCTGCGATTCGGCGCCACGCCACCTACTGGTCCGGAGATACGAAAAATGGTAAAATTGCTTATAACTTCTGAACGGTTTGTCCATAAATCATAAAAGTTGTCTCATCAGATTTGGGGCATCATGCTGAGTTGAATGATATCTAATTTTCAGCTATTTTGAATTTTGTGTTAAAATGCTGTATTTTATGAATGCATTAGGCGTTTTGGAGCCTGAGAAGTTTCAAGCCAGCACCACCTAGTGGAGAAAAAAATATTTAAATGCTTATAACTTTGGACATGGTTGACTTATTTTCATGGGATTTCATCTCCTTAGAATCCTGAATCCTTGCCGAGTCCAGCGATACCAAACATGCTTGGTTTCGCCTTATGGTTTGTGCAACGTGGTGATTTAGTGCTTAAAAAAACGTTTGCGAATATCTTCGAAACTATTACTCCGATCGAGACAAAACCAGCGTAGGAAACACAGAATCTTAGCTGGTTAACTAAACGCTAATGCCCAAATGTCAAAATTTTGATAGGAAGTGGCAAAAAAATAAAAACAAAGTCGTCCATGGGTCATTTTTTTTTTGTTCTCATACATATAAATTTTTATAACTCCAAAACGAAATAGAGATATTTTCACCAAATTTGACACACACACATGTATGGGCTCACTCTGAGGACACATAAAAAAAAGTGGTGGGATTGTGCCTCTTGGTGGAGCTATAATTGAACAAAACACGAAATTGCCATTAACTACAGTATTGTGATATAAAATGCTATATTTTATGAATGCATTGATGTACCATTACGAAACTCAGGATGTGTCATCAGCACCATCCTCTGAAGGTTCTCAAATAGTTGAGACAGCACCACCTTGTGGCCAAACGTTGTAACATTTTTTTTTAAAATGCTAATAGCTTTATATAAATGTGTCCTATTGTAATGAGACTGGTCTTAATAGATTCTGTGGGTCATGCTGAAAACATTGATGCCAATTTTGCCATAGTCAGCCAAACTTTTTGTCCGCCAGTTTTCTTTAAAAACATACTTTTTTGAACTACTCCTAGACCATTGGTCCAATTTTGACCCAAATCAAATCATATCATCTTCAGACCATGTCGGTAAAATGTTATGGATTTCGTGTTGATAGATGAAACTGTATTCATATACCACAGCAACGAATTTAAGGCTTGATGCCAAAATGACTCTTGAGTCTGTATCTCTGCAATGCTTTGACATATTGACACCAAACTTTGCGATTGTCACCTCACTCTGACCATACCGCATTAATTTGGTCACAGCAGCACCTATTGGTCAAAAGTGATAAACCAGTAAATCTTTATTATTGACTGTATTTGTGATTTTTTTTTTTTTTTTTTTTTTCAGCTCTTTTGCCTAAAATTATCTTAATAGGTCTTAATTGCTCACTGTTGCAGTTGATGTGATGCTCACAGCCATGTTGGCTGGCTTGTTGAGCTGTCTTTGTGCTGGGCCCGTAAATGCTGCTTGCAGCTTTAATTATAAATGTTACACTTTTATAAGTAACACATACATGTTAACTAGAGACAAAAGTGTCCCAAAATAAACACTAGAAATGATTTATGATCTATGCACCAAGTGTATTCGTAGTAATTCATGGCCATAAGTTAAGATATTGGAACAGAATGTTGTTACATTCCCACAACGATTACAGGTCTCGTAATGACGACCAATATGTTTTGGGAAAATGTGCACTTCATAGTAACGGATGTGCTTTATCTGAAACTTCAAATTATAATTTCAATACTGGCCGGGTTGAGTTTTTATGCTGACAAAATATAGCCTATTGGCATAATCTTCCATACATTGGGGAAAATAATTATTTGATCCCCTGCTGATTTTGTAAGTTTGCCCACTTACAAAGAAATGAAGGGTCTATGATTTTTATGATAGGTTTATTTTAATGGATAGAGACAGAATATCAACCAAAAAATCCAGAAAAAAAAAAACACATTATATAAAGGTTATAAATTGATTAGCATTTGATCAAGTGAAATAAGTATTTGATCCCCTACCAACCAGCAAGAATTCTGCCTCCTACAGACTGTTTATGTGCCCATGTGGAACACAGATTAGTCCCATCACTTTAAGAAAGTACTCCTAATGTCAGCTCGTTATGTGTATAAAAGATACCTGTCCAAAGAATCTGTATCTTTCATTCAAACCTCTCCACCACCATGGGCAAGACCAAAGAGCGGTCAAGGGACGTCAGGGAAAAGATTGTAGACCTGCACGAGGCTGGAATGGGCTACAAGACCATCAGCAAGAAGCTTGGTGAGAAGGCGACAACTGTTGGTGCGATTATTCGGAAATGGAAGAAATGCAAAATAACCATCAGTCGCCCTCGGTCTGGAGCTCCATGCAGGATCTCGCCTCATGGGGTAAAGATGATGATGAGAAAGGTGAGGGATCAGCCCAGAACTACACGGGAGGAGCCTGTAAATGATCTCAAGGCAGTTGGGACCACATTCACCAAGAAAAGCACTGGTAACACACTACGCCGCAATGGATTGAAATCCTGCAGTGCCCGCAAGGTCCCCCGGCTCAAAAAGGCACAAGCACAGGCCATCTGAAGTTTGCCAATGAATGTCTAAATGATTCAAAGAAGGCTTGGGAGAAAGTGCTGTGGTCAGATGAGAACAAAATTGAGCTCTTTGGCATCAACTCGACCGTGTTTGGAGGGAGAGAAATGCTGACTATGACCCCAAGAACACCATCCCTACAGTCAAGCATGGAGGTGAAAACATTATGCTTTGGGGCTGTTTCTCTGATAAGGGTACAGGACGACTTCACCGCATTGAGGGGCCGATGAACGGGGCCATGTAACGTAAAATCTTGGACGAGAACCTCCTTCCTTCAGCCAGAACACTGAAGATGGGTCTAGGATGGGTCTTCCAGCATGACAATGACTCAAAACATTCCGCCAAGGCAACAAAGGAGTGGCTCAAGAAGAAGCACATTAAAGGGTTAGTTCACCCAAAAATGAAAATAATGTCATTAATTACTCACCCTCGTGCCGTTCCACACCCGTAAGACCTTTGTTGATCTTCGGAACGCAAATTAAGATATTTTTGTTTAAATCCGATGGCTCCGTGAGGCCTGCATAGGGAGCAATGACATTTCCTCTCTCAAGATCCATTAATGTGCTAAAAACATATTTAAATCAGTTCATGTGAGTACAGTGGTTCAATATTAATATTATAAAGCGACGAGAATATTTTTGGTGCGCCAAAAAAAACAAAATAACTTATATAGTGATGGGCGATTTCAAAACACTGCTTCATGAAGCTTCGGAGCGTTATGAATCTTTTGTATCGAATCATGATTCGGATCGCGTGTCAAACCGCCAAACTGCTGAAATCACGTGACTTTGGCGCTCCAAACCGCTGATTCAACACGCTGATTCATAACGCTCCGAAGCTTCATGAAGCAGTGTTTTGAAATCGCCCATCACTATATGAGTCATTATTTTGTTTTTTTTGGCGCACCAAAAATATTCTTGTCGCTTTGTAATATTAATATTGAACCACTGAACTCACATGAACTGATTTAAATATGTTTTTAGTACCTTTATGGAACTTGAGAGAGGAAGTGTCATTGCTGGCTCTGTAGGCCTCACGGAGCCATCGGATTTAAACAAAAATATCAATTTGCGTTCCAAAGATTAATGAAGGTCTTACGGGTGTGGAACGACATGAGGGTGAGTAATAAATGACATTATTTTCATTTTTGGGTGAGCTAACCCTTTAATCCTATAGAAAATCTGTGGAGGGAGCTAAAACTTTGAGTTGCCAAGCGACAGCCAAGAAACCTTAAGGATTTAGAGAGGATCTGTAAAGAGGAGTGGACCAAAATCCCTCCTGAGATGTGTGCAAACCTGGTGACCAACTACAAGAAACGTCTTACCTCTGTGCTTACCAACAAGCATTTCTCCACCAATTTCACTCACTGAAATGCAAATCAATTTATAACCTTTATATAATGTGTTTTTTTCTGGATTTTTTTGTTTGATATTCTGTCTCTATCCATTAAAATAAACCTACCATAAAAATTAGAGACCTCTCATTTCTTTATAAGTGGGCAAACTAACAAAATCAGCAGGGGATCAAATCATTATTTTCCCCAATGTAAATCTTAAGAGAATTATTAGTGATGTTTTGGAAAACCCAACTATAATGAGTTATTTTTACCTATAACTGAAACATTTTACACAGTAAAAAGTGGTAGGTGTTCCTGTAAGGAGCTATATTGTTACCTGAACCCAATATTTTTTTTTAATATTTTTCACTTGAGTCAAACCAGTTAATTTACATTTCACCACATTAAGCACATTTTTATGTCAAAATTTTTTCAGTGTACATTTTTTTTTTTTTTGAGCAAAATAAAATCTAATCAACTGATTTTACATGATTTTTTTTTTTTTTTTTTTTTTTTACCGAATCAACTGGACTTTACACCAACAGACAATTTTTATGGGTAAGATTAACACCATTGGTGAGGACAGTCGAAATGTGGAACATTTTCACTCAGGTTTCCACATAAAAAAGAATGATTAGCACATTTATTCGTAAGGTAACAACCTGCACACCTGTGCTGAATTAATGTTGGTCACGTGACAACACTGTAGCATACTACTAAAACATTATTCGTTACATACTGCATACTATTTTACACCCTATTTTTTTAGAAAAATAGTAGGCAGTATGCACTGTATACTGGGCAGTAATCAGTAAGTAGTAAGTTAGTGTGTCATTCGAACACAGCCACTGATGTTACACAAGCAAAATAGCGCCATCATGTGGAATCACACACACACACATATAACAATAGACTGTATAAGGAATGTAAGTATTTAACACAGAACAGAAAAGCAAGCCAAAACGAAACATTTTGACAAGAATAAAATATATAAAAACTGTATCCGACTCATTCAACTATTTTAAAAATATGCTTGTGTAATTTAAGTTAATATAGAAAAAATTATCAAACATTAAAAAAAAAATCTGTTCAGTCTGATCAAGCTCAGACTTTATTGATGACAAGAAAATGTCCAGGACATTGATAAAGATACTGTGAAGTCAGTCATTGCTCGGTGAGGGATTTACAGTTCATTTACACGAGGACGTCAACTTGAAGTTCATTTTAACCCTCTTTTGAAATGTAGCATATGATAAACATTGATAGCCTACTGAAGCTTGTGCTGCTGATTTCCCTCCAAATGACTTCACTTCCTGCAGGATGATATCATGAACGGGCTTTTTGTTAGTCTATTTTTAACATAAGACTACAGAGTGATCTTGCGGACAGAAAAAACTTATGAAATGGTTATCAATTAGGTTTAGATTTGAGATAGAAACAGTGAACTTGGAATATTTTTTTTATTCTATTAATGATCTTTCATTTCCTTTTCATAGAAGAAAATTCATAATAGGCCTAAAGCATTGTCCCTCTTCACCTGAAAACAAATCACTGAAGTGCAATACAACGCATAGAATTAACATTAAATATAGTTTTGATATATTCAAGGATAGTTCACCCTATAAAGGGGACAAAATATCACTGTATGAATGATCCACATAAACAAACACACCAATACATACAAGAACAACTTGTGCTTCATAACTTTGACCACAAGAGGGAAACACTTGACTATGAATTCAATGTAAATGTCACGGCAGGATCATCAGTCTGTATGAAATATCAGTTTGACTCTTTATTTGTTTCATCAGTCTGTATCTGCATCTGATAGACACGTTTCTTTTCTATCGCGTCATTCATAGTTGCTCTGAATGATATGAATAAGTGAGCAAACACATCAGTTTAGCGGATTCCCTGAATATAAAACTAAAATATGGCAACACAAGTAACTTATGGTTACATGCAGCCAATAATTCACAGCACGCGCTCAACCTGGCCGCGTATTTAAAGTCACCATGAAATCAAAATGGACAATTATTATTTTATTTGTTTTTATGGAATATTGTAGTGTTTATTCTAAATGATTTATCGGTGCACATCATTATTGTTTTAAATTCATGTTCCTCGTAATCTAATCAGAATATCTTCTCCTCCCTCTTGCAGCATCTCTTCTCTGATGATGAGGGCGGGGCAACCTGTCACTCACATGAGATCCACCAATAGCAAACCACAACCATCCAATCAATTCCCCACAGAAAAAATCAAGCCCCGCCCTACATTTGTTCTTGTTCCAGAAGCCGTTACACTCGGATATACTGAAGAAAAGGCTAAATTTCTTTTTCATGGCTACTTTAATGTCATCCAGTTTGTATTTTCTTTGACCTCATGGTTTTGATCTCTGGAGGATCGGATTCGCGTCTTTCCTCGTCGAGGCCGCAGAGAGCAGAACTTGAGCTCGAGATGCCTGACTTCTGCCTGCCCTTCAGACAGCAACTCCTCGCCGTGGTTTTGTGTGATCACCGGTAAATCTTTATTAATTTTAATTGGGGCCTCCATTTAAAAGAGCAATTAAAGCGGATTAATCGAGCCCATCCCGTATAATGTCTTCTGTTAATTAGTTTGTCAGCACTGTTTTAATATCGCCTAATGACTTCATATTTCAGGCCTGACATTAAAGAGATGCTGCAAGAAAAGAAATGGGCTTATCTGAATGCGGCGCTTTAATGTGAGATGTCCTCCGGGCGGCAGGCAAGGTCAGGGACCGCAGGGTCCACGGAGACACGAGGGCACCGGACGCTCGGGAGACTCGCTGCACCGCCTGTGTGGCAAGCCGTTTACACATTTAATCATTCCCAGGTTAGGATTTTTTGATACCAACGATTTAGTTTTCGCTAGTTAAATTGATCATTCATGATATCAGGAATGGAATTTATACTAGGAACAACGTCATTCTTGATATCTGGAATTAAATGACGTCATCACTCGCAGAAATCCAGTTTCTGATATCAAAAATGACATCTGTAAAAATAAAAACTATTGTTCTTGATATCTGCATTTGCAGTTTCACTAGATCAAGTCGATTTGACTTTTAATAATTCTCAGGATATGAATTATTAAAAGTCACCAAACTATGTGAGGAACCAAACTTAAGCTTGTTTTATTTCAGCTAGTTGCTAAAGCAACTTTTCTCATTTTCATTTAGTTTAACTTGATGTACAAAAATAATTTAAAAAACAGAAATAAAAATAAATAAATACGTTATTAACATTTAAAAAAAAAAAGAATAACTAATAAAAAAAGACAAAAACACAAACATTACTAAAACATTAACTAAAACTAAAATGAATACAAAAAAAATAGTAAAATAATAATAATTCAAAATATTTTAATAAACTATCATCCTGGCTAACAAAAATATCTTCTAAGGTTATTTAGCTAATATTCCCATTAAGTTATGAAAACGTTGTTTCTGAATGTTTCTAATCATTCCCAGGATATTATATATATATATATATATATATATATATATATATATATATATATATATATATATATATATATTTCTATCAACAACTGAGTTTTCACTAGTTAAAATGATCGTTCTTGATATCAGGAATTACATTTCCACTAATACAAACACAAATTCTTGATCAAAAATGATGTCATCGCTTGCAGAAATCTGGATCTTGATATCAAAAATTACTTTTCTCCTATTTTTGATATCAGTAATTACATTTCCACTATAGTAAAATATGAATTCTTGATATCAAAAATTGAATTTCAACTAGAAAAAAATTTGATTCTTGATATCTGCAATTGTATCACTAGTTAAATATCACAATGATCTGCCTTTCAAATGTAGATATCAATAATTAATTTCTTACTAGTTGAAATTTAGCAGGGTTATTATAGTTAACTAAGACATAAATGGTAACAGTTTAATTTAGGGTCTTTTAACTAGTTGCTTATTAGCATGCATATTACTAGAATATTGGCTGTTTATTAGTACTTAAGCGCATATTAATGCCTTATTCTACATGACCTTATTTTACATTCTTAATCCTACCCAATACCTCAACTTAACAACAACCTTACTAACAATTAATAAGCAGTAATTAGGCGTTTATTCAGGGAAAATTCGTAGTTAATAGTTTATATGTGTTCCTTATACTACAGTGTTACCACATAAACCATAAAAAACATTACCTGAAATAAAATATAAAAACAACCTATAATAGTATCTCAGTGATAGTAAAATAACAGTGACTCATAGTGAACATGCGTCAAAAAATGAATTGTTGGATTTACTTAAAGAAGAATCAAGTGGTTCCACACAACTATATTGAGTAATTTGTACACATGACAATTTATTTGTATGAACAAAAATTCAAGTAAAATTTCTTTGAGTAAATACAAATCATTTGAATTTGTCACTGTTACATAATATTCATATGTGCAGTTTACTTAATAATCTTACGTTTATTACGTAAGGTGAACACATTTATTGACTTAATTTGCCTTACTGAATTAACTATTTGCTCTACAAAATGCACTCAGAAAAAATAACTCATTGAACAAACTCAACTGAATTGAGAGCAGGAATTCCACCCTAAACATGTGTATATAAGCGCTCACAGCCTAAACACAGGTGACACTCTTCTGCATAATGGTAACCACAAAATTCAAAAACATTACAGAAAATCCTCTAAATGTCCAACATAACTGAACATTAAACACTAATATAAACTAACAACATCTTTCCCTTTACTGAAACACACATAAAATAACGCTTCAATTCCTAAATTTACTCTTGCAAAGCATGCTGGGAGCTACGGATCCACTCCCCAGTTAGTTATGCCAACATTAATTTGTGCGTTTCACTCAGCAATGTTGACTGAACAAACACTTATAAAGTAAAGCTGACAATACTCATTTTAGTAGAAACAACAAGAATGGTTTGAGTGAAACTAACAACAGTGAAAGTTCGTTGTTGTTTTTTTTTTGTTTTTTTTTGAGTGCTCAAAAAAGACAAAAGCACCATAAAAACACCATATCATAGCACAAGTATCACAACATCTGACATGTGCATTATAATAACTCTCAACCTTTCTGGAGTCATATGATAGCTTTATGTGGTAATTGTAAGCTGTAATTCCCTGAAACTCGACCCCTCCACTGCAGCTCTCATTCACACTTGTGCAGCTCATTTTGTGTTTCATCAGTGAAAGAAACTTACACAGGTTTGAAACGCCATCAAGACACTTTGGATAAATGCATTCTGCCAAATGCACACATGGGCTTTTAGTTTGTTATCTTGGTTTCCTGTTTCCTGTGCCAGTTTTGAAGTCCCTTTGTAGTTCCTCAGTTGACTGGCTTTCTTTAATTGTCTTGTTTCCCTGTTACCCTCATTAGCCCTGTCTGTATATATAATCCTTGTGTTTGATGCTTTTTCATTTCACTCAATCTATACATTTGATCAGTTCATTCATTCCCTGGAAATCAAACCCATGACTTGAGTGTTTGAGCTACAGGAATAACCTAAGGATAAGTGGTTTGGAAAATGGATAGATGGATGAATAAAGTGAAAGTTTTCAATACTTTTCATTTAAGACCAATAAACATATTAACAATACAGCTGTGAAATGTATGAAAAGAGGCAAAGATGGCCTTTCCATTATTTAGTGATGCTGGATAAACTAAAGCAGCCTCAGGAGCAGAGAGGACACACTCCTCCATCTGCCAGGCCAGCTGAGAAGTGTCCATATGTTCACTCCAGTCATTGTTCCTTCTTATGGCTTTCGTGACCTGTTCCTGTTCACGCTCTTATTAGACAGAGGGGGTTGGGACGGAGAAGACCCAGCACAAAGACAATTTACACAAGACTCATCAAACCAACAAGCCATGAAGAGACAGCAGTTTGAGACTTGAAGTGGCGAGGAGAATCTGACAGTATATTTAACAGGGACATCATTACAAAAAAGTTCTGTAGTGGTACCATGGTAATGATTACCATGTTCAGACAGGTGCTCTGTCAAGGGGGTCTTTCTACAAAAAGGTGCTTTTTCTAATTTTTATTTATTTATTTATTTTTTATATTTCTGTATTTAAGATGTTCTAAGTGTTAATAAATGGCATTGTGTCATCTCAGTGTATGCATTATGCAGACACTTTGTATCCAAAGCAACTTACATTGCATTGAAATTTTAAATGTTATCAGTTCATGCATTCCCTGGGAATCAAACCCATGATCTTGGCTTTGCAAACGTCACACTGTACTGTCTGTACCGTTACAGGAGCATAGAAATGAATATACTAACAGGGTCGACAGGCTTGTGCTGAAGGTCACGGCAATTCAAGGTGTTTGTAAGAAAGTTAATGCTAATATTTTTTTCTACAAATACCATGTTTACAGTGATGAATAGTTTATTATAGAACATCATGGTAATGGGGTTGATGGTTTAAAATTGTCCCCTGCTGATAATAAAAAACAAAAAACAAAAATAAAAACTCTTGAGATATATCTTAAAAGGGATAGTTCACCCAAAAATGAAAATTACCACATGATTTACTCACCCACATCCTAGGTATATATGACTATGTTTTTTCAGACCAACACAATCGGAGATATTTAAAAATATCCTGGCTCCTGTTTTGAAGGCCAAAATAAATATAATCCATACGGCTCCAGTGGGTTAATAAAGGCCTTTTGAAGTGAAGCGATGGGAAAAATATCCATATTTAAAATTTTATGAAGTAAAATTAACTAGCTTCCTCCAGACGACCGTACGCATACTGCGCAAGTCGACTTGCACCACAAGAGTAACGCCTGACGCAATGTATGACGCAGGATGTAGGAGTATCGTAAGCTTAGACGCCTCACACGGTTCAATCAAATATGGCTGGGCAACAAACTCAAGCTCCTCTTCTCTTATATCGAAATCCTCTGACATTTCTCTTTAAAATTTCTCATTTTAGGCTTCTAATTCTTGACTGGTGTTTTGTTTTGCTCTATCCTCTGAGCTTCCACGTTCGTCATATATGTTCGACATGTGTCGGGTCAGGGGTCACTCTTCCACCGCAAATCGATGCGTACGGTTGTCTGCTGGAATTAAAAAGTAAATATGTTGTTTGTTACATTACTGTAATACAGTACATTTAAGTAATTTTGTGTTGCATCCTAAAAATTTTTTTTGTTGTGCCTTCCTGGCTTTACACTGTATCTATAAATATAAGACCCATTATAAGCAATGATTCTGTCTACGCTGGATGCAATTGTTTTTAAATTCTTCACTATCTATTTAGACAGACAGACAGACAGACAGATAGATAGATAGATAGATAGATAGATAGATAGATAGATAGATAGATAGATGGGATGATCATCAGTGATGGAAGGAGGAGAGAAGTTGATTAAAAACAACAATGTGGTGAAGAGCTCATTGCATTTATTGCGGCTCTGGCTTGCATCCCTGCTCATTTGCAGCAGCACCTCAACAGCACCGGATTCATAAATCTCATTCCCATTATCCCGCTAATTAGCCAGGATTACAGGAGCATGTAATGCCCCCGTTTCCCGATAGATTGATTGGAGGACGGTCTCTTTGTTTTGAAAGCACTTTCTGATTGATGTACAGAGCCCTAGTTTGCAATTGTAATGGCCCAGATGTTAACAATCAAATGCGTTTCCGCTTCAGGAGGTAACAGTCTGTCATGGACGAGGAGCTAGCCGAGTGTGTAACGACACATCACTGGAGTGCAGAGAGAGAGAGAGAGAGAGAGAGAGAGGGGAATGGGACGTTTGCGACTGATTCACATGAAGACGAAAAGGGAAAATCTTTCTCTTGCCTTCTGGTGGTGTGTTTTACAACATGTGTAGTGTCTTCAGCTGCATGCAAGAATTCCCTGGCTTGATATTTAAAGGAGATGGCACATCAGGGATCAATTAAAAGCAGGAGAACACACTAGAATCTTTGTTAAGAGAACACACTTGAACCCAGCTAACTCAGAACTTTGTCCAACATTCCAGCAAGGTTCTCACAATGTTGTGAACAAACGTTCCTCTTGTAACGTTAATAGAATATTTGTTCAAAGTTATCTGGTCTTTAATAATTTAATAATTAAGCACTGACTGACTTGCACGTGACGCATTTAACATGCTACATTTCACATTTTATATTCAGCAAATACAAAAACAAATATCCAGGCCTCAGGCAGCAGCAGAGGCATCCATGCACCCTCTGCTGAACCATGCAGCCGGGTAGTTGTTGCACCGCACACTCAGACTTCGCTGCAGGCCGCCTTGGAAAAAGAGCCATCCGAGCACGGTCCGTGTGTTCCACCTCACTGCCCCACTGAGGGTACGCCTGTGTTTCCTTTGGTCACAATTGTGCGGTCTCTCCGAGCCTGGCTAGCGCTCCCCATACCGTCTCGCTGGCTCATTCGGACCATCAAGTTCGGCTATGCAATTCAGTTCGCCAGGCGTCCCCCCAAGTTCAGAGGCATCCATTTCACTTCAGTGAAAGCTGTCGATGCCTATGTTTGTGTGCAGAGATCGCAGTCCTACTGGTGAAGGATGCGATAGAGCCTGTCCTTCTACTCAATATGACGTCAGGGTTCTACAGTCCCTACTTCATTGTACTCAAGAAAGGCGGTGGGTTATGACCAATCTTGGACCTGCGAGTTTTGAACTGAGCCCTTCACAAGCTACCGTTCAAAATGTTGATGCAGAAAAGCGTTTTCGAATGGATCCGTCCCCGAGATTGGTTTGCAGCGATTGACATGAAGGATGCGTACTTTCATGTCTCGATTCTCCCTCGACACAGGCCGTTCCTGCACTTTGCGTTCGAAAGGTCAAGCACATCAGTACAAAGTCCTGCCCTTCGGGCTGTCCCTGTCTCCCCGCGTCTTTGCGAAAGTCATGGAGGCGGCCCATGAGAGAACACGGCATTTGCATTCTTAACTATCTTGACGACTGGCTCATACTAGCACAGTCCTGAGATCAGTTGTGCAAACACAGGGACCTGGTGTTCAGTCATCTCAGCCAGTTGGGTCTTTGGGTCAACTGGGAAAAGAGAAAACTCTCCCCTGTGTAGAGGATCTCTTCTCTCGGTATGAAGCTGGATTCGGTCGAACAGACAGCACGCCTCACAGAGCAACGTGCTCAGTCGGTGCTGAACTGCTTGAATATGTTCAAAGTCAGGACAGCGGTCCCACTGAAATTATTTCAGAGGCTCCTGGGGCATATGGCAGCCACAGCAGCAGTAACACCGCTCGGGTTGCTTCATATGAGACCGCTTCAGCACTGGCTTCACAGTCCCGAGATGGGCGTGGCAACATCACACCGGCCTTTTGCCAAACCTTCAGCCCATGGTTCGGTCCATTTGGTCGGTTCTTCAGGCAGGAGTTCCCTTAGAACAGGTGTCCAGACATGCTGTGGTATCCACTGATGCCTCTGCCGCTGGCTGGGGTGCCACGTACAACGGGCATGCAGTATCAGGGGTTTGGACGGGTCCCCAACTGCATTGGCACATCAACTGCATCGAGTTGCTAGCAGTACATCTTGCACTGAGCCACATAAAAATCCATTACAGGGTAAAGACGTACACTGCAGCCGTTGCATACATCAACCATCAAGGTGGTCCACGATCCCGTCACATGTCATAACTCACCCGCCATCTCCTCCTCTGGAGTTGGAAGCATCTGAGGTCACTACGTGGTGGAGCATCTGGCACCAAGGCGTGTTCCTTATGGATTGGCTTCAGCACCTGCGACATTTCAGAAGATGATGACCATCATCCTGGCAAGATTGTCAGGGGTTGAAAATGACATGGACGACATTATCATCCACGGACGTAACATATACGAATAGAAGCTGCTGGCGCTTCCAGCAAACCAGCCTGCTGTTTTTAGGTCATGTTGTTTCAGCGGAGGGTTTCTTCCTTATGAATCATGTGTACAGGCGATTCAAAATGTCTCTGCTGATTATCTGTCACGTTTTCCCTTACCTGCTTCGCCTGCAGATAATGCTGTTGCTTCTGCTGATGATGTTGATGAGGAGTTTGTTGCTTTTCTATCTGCCACCTGTAATTCTCTGTCTGCTGCTGATGTTGATACTGTATGTGCTTCTCGTCCTGCTCTAACCACACTTAGTACACAGATTTCTAAGGGTTGGCCTCCTTCACCCAAGGGACTGGACGTTGAGTTGTTGAGTTGCGCGCAAAGGACATCAGGGAGAGGTGAGAGCTTAGCAGCGCTTTCGTGGTCTCTGTTGGTGGCCAGAGATGGATGCTTCAGTTCATGGTGCTGTCCATTCCTGCTGCGTGTCAGCTTGCGTTTTGCTTCTCTCCAGTCAGTGCCACTGCCGGATGGACCGGTGGCAGAAAGTAGCTGTGGATATAGTTGGGTCATTTGACACTGCTGCATCCGACTGCAGGTTTGCTGTGACATTGGTGGATTGTTGCGGCGAGTGGCTTGAGGTCTCCTGTAGTGACAGAGTCTGTGGTTTCGTTTCTGTCATCAGTCTTCAGCCACCATGGAAATCCATATTTTTACTGATAACGGTGTTTAGTTTACTGTACGTCTGTTACTTGCACTGCTTTTCTGGAAGGAAGAAATATTTGTCACCATAGTTCCTCTCTCTACTACCCGTCAGCTAATAGTGCTGTAGCAAACAATGTCTCAGCTTTTAAATTCTGTTGATTGTATCATGAAATTCAACCAATAAATGTGTTTTTTGGTGCTTAGTTCAAGCGACACGTATCATCTCTTTCTCTTTATTAGTTATATAGCACAAAATAAACATGAATGAGCATCAGAAGGAATGTTGAAAGATACAGTACAAATCATGTCCTCATGTAATCACTCAATCAGTGTTTCAAACGCGGAAAGACGTCAATAAAACAGCTAATAAACAATGTGACTTACCTCAGGAAAGCTATTCAATGACCATAAACTCTAGAGAGTAGCATTTGATAAATGTATGCATGAGATTACATATTCATTATTTTACTAAACCTGTTCATTATATTTGATCCGTGCTGGTAAAATGAGTCACAATTAGCAAATTTTCAAAATTAGTTGTTATTTTCGCATTCTTTAATAAAAAAAAATCTAAATGATGTATGATTTGTTGGAATCAGACAAAAAAAATGAATGAGCTACACCTGTATGAAGTCGATAGAGTCAGCAAAGTCAGTTTTGAGAAAAATCGAGTTACAGTTTTCTGAAGGTTCCAAAACAAAATCACCTAGAAATCATACCTTAAAATCCCTGGTAATACCACTTAATTTAGCACACACCAAGTCAAAACCAAATAGGCCTATATTTAACTTTTTTTAATTGTTTGATTAACATTAATGAAACAGACAGCCTGTATATTAAGACCTACTGTACCGCACGGATCTAATATAATGTTACACATCAGATGTTTTTCCCCAACAAATTAACAAAATGTTTACTTAAGACATAACAGATAATGTTTGCGTGAATACTTGCCAAGACATATTTTTGGAAATACTTAAAAAATTTTGTATATGTGTATATCGGGATTGCGCGCTATCTGAGGCACCTTTGTGCGGATGCTTCGGATCTGTCAGTCAGCACGAGTAATACCAATTTGTTTACATCCATAGATTGTAAAAAAATATGGCGCTGACATCTTGGAACCCAGGTCTGCGCAGTAATGAACGAATGAATGAATGAAATTCGACCAAAAAAATTAAATTTTTCACCTGTTTTACCTGTAGCTCGTAATTAGCCCATGCGCATTCCAACTTTTTTCAACAATTTTGTCAGCACGAGTCACATATTTATCCTTAACGTAATAATTACTTCATTATTTAATGTAGCCCATGTTTAAATAAATCTGCCATGAAAACAAGTTGTTTAAATGTTTATATTTTACCAACAAATTGGAGTAGAAACATAATTCTGTTATTAAAAAGTTGATATAAAAACTGCCTTATGTGTAATTGAAATGTTTGTACAACTCAGTATTATTTGAGTGCTGATTATTAAATAAATTTGATTAATTAATTGATAATAAACGTGTTTTTATTTCTGGTTTCGGTTGAATTTTCCTGAATTTTCATTTCGGTGCATCACTAATATAAATGTATTTACACAGGAATTATAATAGCAAGAAACAGTGAATATTGTTTTTTACATTTCATTCCTAAACAACGTATGTAAGAACATCTAAATGAACAGGTTTCATGCAAGTCATTTAATCTGCATATCAACCTGACAAATTACATCAAAGAAATTAATTTAATTTTGTGGGTTAGATAAAGTAGAAATAGATTACACATGCAGGTTACCACTTTTTTCCATTGTGCATTTTAGTGTGCCACCCTATTAAAAATTTCCTGGAGGCACCACTGGCCATAGGCTATTTGATTTAAGCTCTGTATGTTTTATCAATGATTTGATTTGAAAGAGAATGAATGACCACTTAAATTTCACTGTTCATACTGGAGTTGTTTGAGTTACTTTTATGTTGTCTTTGCCTTTCTGTCCTTTTTGGAGCTTGAAACATTTGGACTGCAAATACCTATATTATTAAGTGTTTCGTAGAAGAAAATCATGTTTGGAACAACATGACGGAGAGTACATGATTTTGATTTTACATTTAGAAATGTTATTTCTAGACTTTCCCAACTGACAAAATGTCTGTGCGTTACAGACCTTCAGTCCAAAGTTCACATTTTTATCATACAGTTTATTCTGTGCATTCTGTTTTAAGGCAGAACAAAACATATAACAATGATCTTGGCAGAACATTAGTGTTCCCACAACTTTCTTTTGGACCCAAAACAGCATTAATCTCTTGTGTTACAGGTTCAGAATTGAACTATGAGTTTATGGGCCAGTAGAGGGCAGGATTGACCCACTGAAGGTGGGACCTCTGTCACTTACTCTTGCCCTGAACTTCATCAATAAATCACATCCTCAGATAGTTACCGGACACTCAAGCACATTATTAGTGGAGGGGGGCACTTAAACCTGAAAGCGTGGAAATTGGGTTCACTTTGGCAAGAAGAACAGGAATATCATGATGCATATTGTGCAAACTTGTCTGGTGTGTGAAAGTATGAGTCTGTGATGAGCATGTGCATTAGGCAATTTTAATTGTAATTAGCAAGCCTGGAAAATTCTATCATTAATATACTATATTAAATATACTATGTTTTCTACTTGCTACCAAAGCATATTCTGTATAATTCTGTTGGATTGGCATCTCTTAAAATGTGCACTTAACCATGAATTATATTATGTACTATACACATATATTTGCTATTTGCACTTCTACCTTCTGTATGACAGATGTAATCACATTCACGTAGTTATTATCTGCTCTAACATATGTAGTTGGCTGAAAATGCTATTTATGAGTGCGAAGTATTTTGTAAACATTCATATCAAGTTATAATGAACAACTGGAAAAATAATTTTTAGCCTTTCTGGCCTTCTGCTGGATTTTATTCTATTTGCGATATTGAGAAAACTTTCACTCCTTTTCCCTCTCTTAAATGTTCCCCTTCCTAAATATTCACCATAGTACTGAATAATTTAAATTTTTATACACCAAATAAATTTCATTGTAATCCACAGTACTTCAACGAAAGAAATGGTACTGCCATAGTGCCACACACAAAAACAATTATTTTGGTACCTTTACAAGATAAGTGTAATCTATGGAAGCTTGTTTCTGCCACAGAATAAAAAAATAAAAAAGGGAATAGCAACTCGTAATAGGAAATAATAACTCGCAATTCTGATTTTTTTTTTTTCCTCAGAATTCCGAGTTTATAGCTTGCAAATCTGACTTTATTTCTCAAAATTGTGATATATAAACTTGCATTTGTGAGAAAAAAAGTCAGAATTGTGAGATAAAAAGTTGCAATTATTTAACTTTACGTTAGAATGCTGACTTTGTACGTTTGACTGAATTGTTTACTTTTTTATTTCTTATTGTATAGCTTCTTATAATCTTATAATGGATAATTTTATAATGGATATTGATCACTAAAACTGACATTTAACAAAAAGAGACAGGGTTGTGTTTTATGTCATATTTCATTTTATTATACGTGTACATACAGTGAAGGTTTTTTTATTGCCTGAACCACATATTAATATGTTTCGTATTTGTAAAATGAAAATGAAAAGAGGCAGGGTTGTGTTTTATATTTCGTTTTGTTATAAATATACATGCAATGAAGATAATCAGTGTACACCTCACCTGAACCACATTTGTGTGGCTATTAATATGTTTCGTATTTTTAAAATGAAAACAAAAAGAGGCAGGGTGACCTTTTATAACACATGTCGTTTTATTAAGTCCGAACGTGGCATCCTTGGTACTGAGAAATGCCTCATGTCTTTCCATTACTAACGTACAGTATGTACCCACCCCCAGCCTTTTGGCAACCGTTAGAGGATCAGTAAACTTCCTGTGTGTCCCTTAGGAACATGCAAGGGTTTCCATACCCTCACTTTAGCCCCCTCCTGGAAACAAGGAGTGCGAGCACCCTGCTTAGCATCTGTGTACTTTTTCATTTTGTGTTGAAGCCGCGTAACCCCTTGGCGAACAGTCATGTCACAGTTGGCAAAATAGACAGCCTTGTGCACATTGACCTGCCGTAGAGGAGCTGAAAGGGTGAAGTACCAGTTGCAGCATGTGGAGTGGCACGGTACAGTACACCTGCAAGAAGTCAGTTACCACAGGTTTCCATGTTCTGTGTTGCTGGATGGCCATTTGGACAGTGTGTTTGAGCACACGGTTGAACCTCTCTACAGCACTATTAGCTGATGGGTAGTAGACAGAGGAATGATGGTGACAAATATTCCTTCCTTCCAGAAAAGCAGCGAAAGCAGCAGACGTAAACTGAACACCATTATCAGTAACAATACTCAATGGTTTTCCATGGTGGCTAAAGACTGATGACAGAAACTAAACCACATAATGTGTAGTGACAGTGTGACAGGGTTTACAGAAGACGTGGTGTTCAGCTACTATGTTAGCTTTTGGCACGAAGTAGGCTTTCAAAGCATCCTTTGCATCCTTATTCATTGTACCTGTGTTAGGCAACGTGTAGAAAATCCATTGTCCCTCTGTGCCTGTTATGGGCTGCTGTGTGTAATCAAAGGAACAAGGAGCGGGACACGGAATGAATGACTCTAAGGCTTTTAATTACCACAAAGAGTGAGAGCATACATCAATACTGGACAAGGAACTTAGGAAAACTCAGGAAACTCAGGAAAACTCAGGGCTTAAGTACACAGGGAGAAATCAATGAAACAGCTAACGGGTGTGGAACTCAAATCAGCAACCAAGGTAACTAATAATGACAGAGGACACTGGCAAACAGGAACAGAATGAAAAACGAAACCAAATCAGAATGAGACTGTTACAGTAGATCCCCTCCGGGAAGGCGCATCCCAATAAGATCCCAACTTGGGGGGGCTTTGGCTTTGGAGGAGGATGAGAGGCTGGCACCAGGCAGGATGAAAATGGATATAATGTCAAGAGAAACCAGGATGGCGATGATGGTGGGAGGAGCCAGGGAGGAGACAAAGGCAGCAGGAGCCAGGTGGGGACCCAGAGTACAGCCAGGATGAAGGCCCATGGAGGAGTCAAGGGAGGGAGGAACCATGGTGGAGACTTGGCAGGCGGACTCAGGGGATGACAGACTGAGACAGAGCCAATGGAGGTGGAGATGCAGGCGGAGCCAAAGAGACCAAGCGACACTAATGGATCTGGTGGCCAAGGCAGAGCTGTAGCGACGAGGGCCCGAGGTGGAGCCAGGGTGCAAGAGGACTGAGGCGGAGCCGGTGGGACAGAGGACTCAGGCGGAGCCCGACAGAGCCGAAGGGGTAAAGGGACGAAGCGCAGTTGAAGGCCCGGAAGTCCATGGTGCAGGCATGACCAAGGCAGAGCCGGAGGGACAAGAGAGCCCGGTGGAGCCATAAGGACGACGGTCCCAGGTGGAGCAGAGGGAGGAAGGAGCCAAGGTGGAGCCAACTGGTCGATGAGCTGAGGTGGAGTGACGGGCTCATCAGCTGGAGGTGGTGCCAGGGGATCCTCTTGACAAGGCGGAGCTGGAGACTGGAAGACCTGAAGCAGATCCACCCAGCAGAGTAGAGTCAGAGGAGGAGATGAGGGACTGAAGGGAAACAATGGAGGTGAGGCCAAGGAACTGGCTGTCATTGAAAGAGAAGGTGGGAGAGGGAGGCTGGGTGGGATCTCTGGAGACACAGAAGACTTGGAGCTGGATGGGACCAGTGTTGACTGGAGACATAGGAAAATATTCTCTTCCAATTCCTCATTGTATTCTGCAGAGCCCAGCTGCAGCTCAGCGGCAGGACTGTGGGCGTGGCTCTACTCCATGCCCTCGAACTCCACCATCACGCCCACTGGAACGTGCCGTTGCCAGCTCAGGCACCTAGTCAGACTTTTCCTTGGGCTCGGGCTCCAGGGTGATGGTGGGCTCAGTCTTTATCTCTGGCTCTTGCATTGCGGCAGGCTCAGACTCTCTGTCTGAGGTGGGCTCTGGCGTTTGCTCTGTGCGGTGTGTGGGAAGCGACTGGCTGGGCACTGGGTCCGGAGTGAGGCTAGTGATATCCCCCTCACCGTTGAAGATGGTAAACGCTGATCTGTTGTTCACCAGCAGCCACTCCACAAATGCGGCAAAATCCCCTCAAGGACCGTTCACGGGCAGGTGCCTTGGACTGGATAGTGGGTGAGGTACTCCAGATCTAAAAAGTCGCTTGTGTGGTCCTCAAGTGAATGATTTGCTTTGATTCCCCCCCCAGCAGCATCTTGCATGATTGCGTTCCCAAACACCAGCATCCAAGAGAACATGATAGCTTTTAGTCTGAGGTGCAAGTCATTTATGATGGAGGAAAAAAGAGCAACAGTTTCTTCCCTGATTGCAGCAACTAGGGGTGTGCCCGAAGCCGAATACCTTATTCAGAAAGGCACAGAAAATGGCTTTGAAACGAATAACGGATAACGAATAATTCTGCCTAATAATATTCGGCTGAGACTGAAACAGTCACTCTTGTTTGCTGGATAACAGGTGAGCCAGGGGATCATAGCGCAATACATAAACCTCTAAAATCGCTACGCAGTAATATGTGTGTGAAGCGAATGCGTGTGAACTTTATGAATGAAAAGAGCGCAAATCAAAGAACCGCATTGCTGTATCGTCTCTCCGAAATCAGAGCTTGACAGGAGTAATATTGACTAAAATACTACATCATACACATGTTCTACTGTTCAATATGCTTTTTTTTAATTGATGTAAACCTTGCACGATATGATAATGGAATTAGCACGGCACAATGTCTCTGTGCGTCTCAGAGAAACAAATTAGCTCTCTGTCAAGATAATTAACTAAGATATGTATATACATTTTCTACTAGGTTTGCTCCTTTATCTGTTGCTGGTTTGAGAGGAATATGCTCATTTGTTTACCTTAAGCGAGTCTCTTTTGAAATTCACTAAAGAGAAAGTTTTGAGTTCATTCAGCGCCTTGAATTCATTCACTCGTGAACGACAATCACTAAATCACTAAACGCTTGCCTTGAAATCACACTGCTTGTATGATGATGTTTTTTATTATTATTATTTTTAGAAATTATTAGCTAAATTTATATTTTAGAAAACTGAATAGGGGAAATAGCCTTGAAACAAATATTTTTCCATGCTGTTTTTTAATTTTTTTTTTTACATATTTTCCAGACCTGGAAATTACATAAATCAAATTACATAAATTTCCAAGCTGCATAGGAACCGATGAGCATAGAGGGAAAGCAAGATATTATACACAAACCTCTAAAATCACTACGCAATGAGTGTAAATTCTATGAATGAACTGAGCGCAAATCAAGTAACGTTAGCCGTGTTCCTGTTGCCTTTTCCGTACTTTTTCAGACCTGAAAATTACTTAAATCAATTTCCATACCTTTCTGAACTGCGTAGGAAACCTAACTGTTTTAATTAGAATATATTTAAATAGCCTTTTTATTTATCGGATCACGAAAGGTCACAGAGCTGGGATTCGAACTCGTGTCATCCGAAGCACATCCGATATTTTGCACCAATTTCCCAGGAAGTGGCGATTTTGTTTTCTTGAACACATGGGATGGAAACGATGCTTTATGCGCAGATGTTTTCTGCAATATTACAATTTTGCGAATAAGTTAAATTAGCAAGTTTGGATGAAATCAATGCTGCTGATGATCTTTTCCACTGAAGCTGACAATAGTGTAAAAAATGCACCTCAATGCATCTCGCCAGGTTTATTTCACTGACAGAACAAAACCATTGCTTCTCACTTTGGGATACAAAGGAAGCAAACACACCAGTCAAGTCGCCAATTATATTTCTATACTGCTTTTCACAATACACATTGTTTCAAAGTAGCTTTACACAAAATCACAATGTTAATGTTTATAATATCTTAGTATCTTCATGCAATATAGTCACATTTAGCAGATCAGAGCTGGGTGATAATATACTTTTTATACTTTTATACATTTTGAGATGATATAAGCAATCACACAGTTGAGATTTGCTATATAGTATTTATTGCTTTATGTGAGTGAACTCTATGTATGCTGATAAAGTTGGGCATACTAATTCATCAAATTTTATATAAAGAGTTGTGCAATATACAGTAGTTGCATTTTGTGACAAAATTAAGAATAACTTTCATACTGTTCTTTGTATGTTTTGTAGACTATGAGCTGTAGTTGTATGAAAGGTTTTGAGGAGAGGTCATTTGATATCAGTGTTCACTGTGTACGAATGTTTTCTCAGGGTGTCTTGAAAGATCTTCACACTAACGACTAATGGGGGGCAGAAACTGAGTTGCTCTCAGCTGAAAATCGCTTAGTTTCCCTCTAAACCACCAAGTCCAAATGACTGAAGGACAGCAGATGTTACCCCTGCGTGGTTTGTGGGTCTCTTGAGTCAATGCACCCATTTTAGTCCAGAGCCCATTGGCAAATGATGGCATACTTCTGCCCTCCTGGGGTGCATTTCCCAAAAGCATCGTTGGTCAACTATGGTCGCAAGTTCTGTTGAATTGTGTTGGTAGTTGGGTTCGGGAAACGCACCCCTCGTTAGTTAAGTGCAGCGTCTTTGAGTAATGTGTAGGACCCTATGAGTCCATTTTATTTTTTCCCAATTTCCCTTTGAAACCAATCATTTGTTGTTAAACTACAATTTAACAACAAATTATCAAAAGTTTAACAAAAATGATTTTTCCCAAATTCCATGTTTTCCATTTTAATTTTTCTGGATTCCATTTTAATGGTTTAATTACATTTGAATAATCAAAAAGCATGTCTAATCAATTGAATTCATATAACTTTAATAATTGAATCATTTATTAAAATTTTTACAATAATAGGACCCTGTGAACGTTCTATTTTTTTTCAGAAATTATATTGTTTCTGGGTTTATGAATTAATAGAAATTTATTATCAAAAACAGTGGTAATCAAATGAAGGCATAAAACATTAACAATTTAATGTTTTAAAAATGTAATTAAATGAAAATTAAACAATTTCTTTTTTTCTTGGCAAACAAAGTGCTGCACAACAGAGATTTACTGTTAAACTTAAAACATGGAAAAAAAATTGTGTGACATTCCTTAACAATAAAGAAGATCCTTCATTTCTGGAGCACAAACGTTACAAGACAAAAAGTTTAATAGTTAGGAGTTTGTTCACCTCACTAACTTTGAGTAGGATGCTTGACTTCTTGCATCACCTCATTAAAGTGCAGACTTTTGTGATTTGTTTGTCATGACAGTAACATATTTCACAATATAAATGTGAACAATATCAACGTTTGTTCAGTGCTTGTAGAGCCGCCACTTTGTTTCACCGCGTCAAATCAGGCGGTTCTCTGCAAATGGGCCACATTTAACACTCAAAATGGAGCTTTTGTGAGACCAAGAACAAAACAGGAGTGACAAAGTGGCTCTTCTCGGCTTATTAAAGAGTGAGGGTGAATGATAACCTGTCCGTTATTTGAATAATCAGGACGAATCCCGACCGGCTCGGCTAATTCCACCTGCCACCCCCGTTTTTTTCCACCCGTATCACCCCCAGCACACCCCCTCGCCATTCAAAAGCTGTAATTGAATGAGTCTTTGTCATTATTGTGATTAATCATATTAATTTGTGCTAATTAAGAGATGGTTTGAAGTGATGACAATTAGATTAATGAAATTAGTTTTAACTTTCAGCACCCCACCTCTCCTCCTTCTATAACTTATAACAAAGAAGGGGAAATCATAGCACAACTGTTATGAAACAGTTGGCAATCTGGATTTTGGGACTAATTGAATGTCCGATTTTATTAATGATGAAATTTATAAAAGTCCTTGGGGGGAATATTACCGCAGAATCAGCGGTTGGGGGAGGGAAATTAATTAAAATTCCCAGAGATACTCTTCGCATTAAAGGCCCAGACCCACCGCAACCTCGGTCCTCAGAGCCTGTTCTCAAGGCATAAAGCAGACATTTGACTTGTTTAGTAGGACGTTTGATTGTGACCGGCTGAAATCAGCATCAGGGATTCTGATACTGACCAGTCAAAAAACCAAAGAATCACTTTGAAATGAACAAATCAAACCTACAGGCAGAGTTGGAAGTCAGCTTTTTGGTCATGTCCAACTTAAAAAGAACTGAATGAGAAGTAATAAAGTTCCATTCATTTCCATTCTGTGACAAGCTCTGCTCAAGCTCTTTCTTTCTCTTTGTTAGGAGTTAGATTTGGCAGGCAGTGTGCAGAAACTTTCTCTCTCAATCCTTTTCATCTCTGTCACACAAGTGAAAAGCGATCTCTCTCTCTCTCTCTCTCTCACACACACCCACACACACACATATATACATATATATATATATATATATATATATATATACATATATATATATATATATATACACACAGTGGTGGTCAGAATTATTGGCACCCTTGGTAAATATGATCAAAGATCATAATCCTTTTGATCTTTAATTCATAAAATAACCTTTCATTGAAGGAAAAGAATTGAAAGTGGGGGGAAAATCACATTATGAAATGAATGTTTTTATTGGCACCCTTTTATTCAATACTTTTTGCAACCTCCTTTTGCCAAGTTAACAGCTCTGAGTCTTCACCTATAATGCCTGATGAGTTTGGAGAACACCTGACAAGAGATCAGAGACCATTCCTTCATGCAGAATCTCTACAGATCCTTCAGATTCCGAGATCCATGTTGGTGCTTCTTCTCTTCAGTTCACTCCACTCATTTTCTTTAGGGTTCAGGTCAGGGGACTGGGACGGCCATGGCAGAAGCTTCATTTTGTGCTCAGAGACACATTTTTGTGTTGGTTTTAATGTTTGTTTTTGGATCATTGTCCTGATGGAAGATCCAACAATGGCCCATTATTGGATTTCTAGCAGAAGCAGTCAGGTTTTGATTTTTATCTGTTGGTATTTGATAGAATCCATGATACCATGTATCTGAACAAGATGTTCAGAACCTCCGGCAGAAAAATAGGCCCACAACATTAAAGATCCGGCAGTATATTTAACTGTGGGCATGGGGTACTTTTTATCCATGTGTGCACCAAACCCATCTGGTGGGTTTGCTGCCAAAAAGCTATTTTTTTAGTTTCATCTGACCACAGAAGCCGGTCACGTTTAAAGTTCCAGTCGTGTCTGACAACTGAATATGCTGGAGATTGTTTCTGGATGAGCGAGGAGGATTTTTCTTGAAACCCTCCTGAACAACTTGTGGGGATGTAGGTGCTGTTTGATAATTTTTTTTAGGCTCTCTGAGACTCAAGACTCAACTAATCTCTGCAATTCCCCAGCTGTAATCCTTGGAGAATCTTTGGCCACTCAAACTTTCCTCCTCACTGCGCATTAGGACGATTTAGACACACGTCCTCTTCCAGGCAGATTTGTAACATCTTTAGTTGATTGGAACTTCTTAATTATTGCCCTGATGCTTTAGCTATTTTCTTACAGCCACTTTCTATTTTGTGAAGCTCAACAATCTTTTGCTGCACATCAGAACTATATTCTTTGGTTTTTCTCATTGTGATGAATGATTAAGGGAATTTGGCCTTTGTGTTTCCTCATGTTTATACTACTGTGAAACAGGAAGTCATGGCTGGACAATTTCATGTTCATGATAACCCTGGTGTGCTAAAAAATGTAAATATGAATGGGAATATACTTCAGAGATATTTTACTCTTAAAACATTTTAGGAGTGCCAATAATTGTGGCCAACATGTTTTGGAGAAAAACATTTATTTCATAATGTGATTTTCCCCCCACTTTCAATACCTTTCCTTCAATGAAAGGTTAGATTTTTGCTAATATATATATATATATATATATATATATATATATATATATATATAATGTTGAAAAGAGAAGGTATGAGTGATCAAAACAAACTGTGTGTGTCTCTGTGTTCATGGCTCATGCCTGTATGCCACACACACCAGTTTGCTTTGTGTGTTTGAGGGAAGAGCATGCTGCCCTTGCGTTTGAGCATGGTAATTGTGAGCATTGTGCATGTTCACAGTTAAAGTGCTTCATGTCCCCTTTGCTTATTTCAAAGGGGTAGCACTCACAATGTGATCGTGGGGCTCGCATGGTGATCTGGCTGAGGAGCAAGAGGTCCATCCCTATTCCTCGCTATCTCCGGATCGCGATGTCCTTTTGCCTGGACTGAAGCGTGCCTCGGCGCTTCTTCAGCTCGTGCAGAGGACACTGAAGTGTTTTTCCGTTGGAATGGAATAGAATGTGAGTTTGTCCGTCTCCGAGCATTCCTCCCGTGATGATAAAGTGAAAGGGAACTGCTCTGGGCGGTCACTAATGCAGCAGCCAGATTACACTGGTCACAGGAACAAGAGACCCCCAAAGCACAGCCTTTTATTCAGGCCGTGTTTACTTGTCTGGTAATTGGCTGCATTTAATTCTGAGGAATTAAATAAGTGAAATGGCGCGCTATATATATATATATATATATATATATATATATACATATAATATAAAAAAAGGGCTGTCAACGTTAACACGTTCATCAATTCAAAATCTTTAAAAAAAAATTACGGAAGTGTGTGAAACTGTGTCATAACATAATTTACGTCACGCAGTTAGATGTTCTTAAAAGTCCATGCTGATTATATCAGAGATGGCAGAGAGAATTATTCATTCCATTGTCTGTTTCACTTTAAAACATGAACTCTCTGTCACATTCTGTCATTGTATCTGAAGAGCGCAAGCCCTCCTGCCTCGTGCTATTCCTGTCTGAACGGAACGTCGAAACATCCCACCGCTGTAAGGCCAGATGATATGAAAACTATGTTTCTCGGCTGGATAAAGCAAACCAGCTTCTTGCTATGAAAGTTTTGATGGATGAGGATTGCAATCAAAGTAAAGACGATTGCGGTGACATACAGGAGTCGTAGATTTACAGGGATAGTTCACCCAAAAATGAAAATAATGTAATTTATTACTCATGGGCCTTTCACGTGACTTTGGCACTCCGAGTCACTGATTCGATTCGCAAAGCTCCGAAGCAGTGTTTTGAAATTGGCCATCACTATATTGTTGAAAAGTCGTTATTTTGTTTTTTTGGTGCACAAAAAGTATTCTCGTTGCTTTATAATATTAAGGTAGAACTACTGAACTCACATGAACGGTTTTAAATATGTTTTTAGTACCTTTATGGATCTTGAGAGAGGAAATGTCATTGCTGTGAATGCAGGCCTCACTGAGCCATCGGATTTAATCTAAAATATCTTAATTTGTGTTCCGAAGATGAATGAAGGCCTTACGGGTGTAGAACGACATGAGGGTGAGTAATAAATGACGTTATTTTCATTTTTGGGTGAACTAACCCTTTAAGCACGTGTGAGTCCGTTATATTTATGGGCAAACAAATCATGTATGAGCGCTCTCGATGCACTGATCGCACATTGTATGTATGCACAGACACATTTCAGTACATTCACGTTGTTTTCACACACATTCAGGATAATGTTTGGATTTGTCCTGTGTATTTTGCTGTGTACTTTAGTATATATGCGAGTCAAGGCGGTTGGTTTAGGTTTTTTTTTTTGGCATCTCCATGTGGTCCTGTTCAGTATCGCAACTTGACTTGTCTAAAATGTAAACAAGCTCTTTACTGTTGCACATACTATACACTGTGAATTTTTTTTAATGGGTGCTTTGGTGTACATAAATGTATGAATTATATGAAATCATATCATTTGGCTATTTGGTGTCCTTTTTTGGAAAGGCATCTAAATTTACCTTGAAAAAAGCTGAAAAATTCGCTTCAGTCTGATGATTTACTTTGCTGGATATCGGCAATGATAGCAGAATGGACGTGTTAAACAAGATAAATGGTCTATGCTTAATTTCACGATAAGTGTGTGATTAATTGCGATAAAGGGTGCGTGATTAAAAAAATTCATCTATTGACAGCCTTAAAAAAAATAATATATATATATATATATATATATATATCCTTATTTTTCGTGTGCCTTTGTGCCCTCAATGTCAACTTATTCAACTATCGTGGGTGCAAGGACGTGCAATTTTAAGATGATAGTAAGTAAATTTTATTTATATAGCACATTTAAACACATCAAAAGCTGACCAAAGTGCTGAACAGAGTATAGAAAAAAAATAAAATCAGAATAAAACATGGAAGACAATACTACAATAACACAATACTAAAATTAGATTAAAATGCCTGGGAGAAAAGATACGTGATCGAGGGACATACAAGAGATACAGATCAGAAGACCTTAAGGATCTGCTGGATGATTGTGGAATAAGAAGATCTTTTAGATAAGAGGGGGCTTGATCATTAAGAGCTTTAAAAACAAACAACAGAATTTTAAACTGGATCCTTAAATGGACTGGGAGCCAATAGAGCGATGCTAAGATTGGGGTGACATGGTCAAATTTCTTTGCTCTGGTTAACATCCTTGCAGCTGCATTTTGAACCATCTGGTGGTGAGCAATGGATGACTGAGGAAGACCCAAATACAATGAGTTGCAATAATCTAAATGCGATGTGATAAAAGCATGAATGACCTTCTCCAAATCGTGAAAAGACAAAAATGATTTAAGTTTAGAAATAATCTTTAATTGATAACTATTCTTAACAACTCAATTTATTTGCTTGGTTAAGCATAATTCTGAATCCAAGATGACACCAAGGTTCCTAACCTGAGAAGAAATTGAGGGGAAATTATTGCCAAGTTCATTAATGAGCCCATTTCTCAATCTTGGGTGACCAAAAACAATAATTTCAGTTTTTACTTCATTTATTTGGAGAAAGTTATTTTTTTTTAACCATTTCTTATGGCAGTGTTGCAGGCGTACCAGGCTGACCTGCTGAAAGAAAGGCTCAAAAGCAGACTGTGCGAGTTGTGCTTCCCCTCGTAAAGACTAGGGACCCGGCTCGTAACGCTCAGCAGCCTCATAATACACCTGAAACAAAAGTCCTGAGGGTATTTTGTGCCCAGGTCTGTGGGGGTGTGCCCCTTCAGGACAGGGCATGTAAAATATATCAATCAGCTCCTACCCGACACCCACACAAAACCACTGGAATAACGGTGCCACCTCAGGTGATTCAGGGGGCAGCGGTTTCCAGCAAAATATTAGATGTTCTGTCACTTCCTGTTATCACACGACACAGAACATTTAACTCCTCAATAGGGAGTAATAAAATTGGTACACCTTTAAAGAGACTTTGGCAGTGTGAAAGCTAATGCAGGGTATCTCTCCTTGGGTCCTAAAGACAGTAGAAAAAGAAATAGACTGCCCTCCTTGTTTTAACGACGTGGTCCCCACTACCGTGAAACCAGAGCAGGTGCATCTGCTGTCACAAGACAATCACTTCTGGACATAGGGATCATAGAACATGTTCTCCAGACAGAAAGTCAGGCTACTACAGTCAATACTTCCTGGTTCAAAAAAGATGGGGACTGCGTCCAATTTTAAAATCATAGAGGCTTGAACTGTTCCATCAGAATGCACAAGCGCGTTTCCCGACTCCAGAGTGTTAAGGGGTTACCATGTCCTAGTGCGGGTGAACATCACTGCGGTAGCCTGGAATACAAATCGCCAGGGTGGACTGCGTTTGCGCCATCTGAACAGGCTAGTGCAGAACATTCTGCTTTGGGCTCAGGACAAGTTCCTGTCCCTCAGGGCGATTTATATCCCCAGATATCCCAATGTGGGAGCAGATCTACTGTCCAGACAGAGCATACCAACGGTAGAGTAGAAACTCCACCCGAGGTAGTGAAACAAATCTGGTAAAGATTTTATGAAACAGAGATGGACCTCTTCACCTCCCAACAGGCAGCGCAATGTCCCCTCTACTTCTCCCTGAGTCACCCAGCTCCCCCTGGGTCTGGATGCGATGGCGCATACATGGCCCAGAATGCACCTGTATGCGTTTCCTCCGGTTTCTCTGCTTCCGGGAGTTCTAGCCAGAGTTCGCCAACAAGGGTCTTGCCTCTTACTGATGGCACCACATTGGCTGAACAGAATATGGTTCTCTGAGATATCTCTCCTCGACGGCTCGCCATGGGCGATACCGGAAAGGAGGGACCTTCTGTCTCAGGTGCAGGGGACAATATTTCATCCCCGGCCAGAGATGTGGAACCTTCATGTTTGGCCCCTGAGGGGAACCAACTGAGGGACACAGGGCTTTCACTTGATGTTATTGAGACCATTTTAAGTGCTAGGGCTCCCTCCACTAGAAAAAGTTATGCCAACAAATGGTGTGTTTTTGAAAGGTGGTGTACTGCACACAATGCAGATCCAGTTAACTGCCAGATTGCTACAGTTCTGGACTTCCTGCAGGAGAAATTATCAGCAGGCACATGCCCCACCACACTCAGGGTTTATGTGGCCGCTCAATCGGCTTGCCACGCCTTGATTGACGGGGTACCACTGGGGAAGCATACTCTGCTAGAACCAAGATCCCTTTGTGGGACCTAGCTATAGTTCTAGAGGGTCTGGTTGAGACCCCCTTTGAACTGTTAGAGTCAGTTTCTGACAAGCTGTTAACTCTGAAATTGGTTTTTCTTATGGCTATAACTTCTTTGAAAAGAATTGGGGACTTGCAGGCTCTGTCCATCGCACTATCCTGCTTAGACTTTGCCCCAGCAATAGTGAAAGCAATTTTGCATCCTCATCCTGACTATTTGCCTAAGGTTCCTTTCTTGACCTTGCACCCGGTCACTCTTGAAGCCTTCTGCCCTCTGCCGTCCACTACGCCGGATCAGGAGACATCACAGACTGTGTCCAGTCCGTGCTCTTCAGGTCTACGTCCACCGCACTAGCCAGTGGCGTAAGTCGGAGCAACTGTTCATATCCCATGGGGGCCGTAATAGGGGGGTGGCCACCACAAAACAAATCATGTCACACTGGGTGAGGGATGCTATTGCCCTTGCCTATGAGGCGCGTGGTCAAGCTTCACCAGTAGTCATCAGGGCTCATTCCACCAGGGGGGTTGCCTCTTCTAGAGCTTTGGCAGGGGGTGCCCCCCGCAGCATGTTTGTGATCTGGCAGGCTGGTCCTCTCCGCACACATTCATAAGATTTTGCAGTTTGTATGTTCATCTTACTCCAGGCTCTCGCGTCCTTGAGTCAACATCACAAGCTAGTGTCTGAGACTTTCTGCGTTCTTGTGACTCACACTTCACAACTGGGGGGTCTGGACACACAGTGCAGCGGCTTGGGTATTCTCGTTCCCATAGCACTAAATAAAGCGCAACTCGAGTGTAGCTTTTGAAAGGGAATGCCCCGAGTTACTCAGCTGTAACCCTGTTCCCCGAAAAAGCGGGAATGAGAAGCTGTGTTTCATTGCCACACTGGGATGTCCTAGGACTGCTCTTCAGACAAAATATCCTGCAGATGCACCTGTGGTTCATCTAATTATAGCCTCTGACGCGGTGCATTCTGATGACATCACAATCGAAGCTATCGAATTCTAGGTCAATTTCATTGACGTTTTATAAACACATTCACAGCTGGTCACCGCTAAAGACGTTTCCCATAGTGCTGAATAAAGCGCAGCATCTCGTTCCCACTTTTTCAGGGAACAGGGTTACAGTTAAGTAACCTGGGGCATTCATGAAATTAAATGAAAATGTTTAATGAAATTAGAAAAAAAAATTATTTAGTTTCATACATACAGTGGGCCTCATTTATAAAATGTTGCTCAGAAACCGTCCTTGATTTTACGATCATTTCTCAGATGTGCGTACATGTGATTCATAGAATGAACGTACACACAGAAAACGAGCGTACACCTCTCTTTCAGATGTGAAATCTATAAATCATGAATGATCTTCAACTTGCACGCAGCTGAATGGTTTCAGTTCTCCGCGTTGTAAACGACACCTAATTAATGTCATTTTCATATAAAAGATCATCAGTAGAATAGCAAGAATAACTTAGATTTCCAAAAACATGCAGTAATCTGACAATAAAAAGTGCATATGTCTGCTCAGACCCTGACGTGGCTCTAAGCACTTTTCCATGTCAAAGACCGTTTTTGTAAATATGAGCATTTGCGTGGATTTAAGCGTATGCACACTGTAAGATCAAATCTGTGCGTACGCACGATTTATAAATGAGGCCAAGTATGTTCTCATATCCATATATTAAAACTGGCTGCAAGTGTACAAATGCTGTTTTAAAAGCATCTTGGAGATCTTGCCACAGCTCTTATGAATTTAGTCTGTTTTAGTTTTTTCTGTCTCTTTATGTAAAACCAGACTACCGGTGATGGTGAGATCAGGTCAAAACACTCATTGGATTAATACAATTACTGGCAAAATTAATATTTGGACGTGTAAACTGGTATTTGCTACTGGCACACTAAAGCAAAATCATGAAATATATACTCTACCAGCAAAAGTTTGGAATAACTAAGATTTTTTTATGTTTTTGAAAAGGTTCTACCGTGTCCCCTGACACCCTACGTCCTCGTTTTGCCTACAGTATCCCCCTAACAGCTTGTTCTTCCTCACCCCGTGTGCGTGGAGCGCCTGTTTTGTCCCCTGACTGCTTATTCTTCACCGTAGTCTTTCTCTCATCCACGAGTGGCCTACTGTGTACCCTAACTGCCTAATTTTCCACAAAGTGCCTATTTGGTCCCCTAACTTCCTATTCTTCATAACTTTGTCCACAAAGTGCCCAAGGTGTCCCCTGACTGCCCCCTGACTGCTTATTCTTCACCGTAGTCTTCCTCTCATCCATGAGTAGCCTACTGTGTACCCTACTGTGTACCCACAGGCCCTATTCGACCGCTGAATGCACAAAAATGCCAGTATTGCCCTTTTGCCCCCTGTAGGCTACAGGGTCATGTAGGCTGTTTGTGGAAAGCAAACGATTACCATAGTTTTATGAGGTAAATCACGCACAGGAAACACAATTTAACACACTGATGTACATTACAGCTATTAATTATGCATTATCAGCCTTACAATGGCCTGTACACAGACTGCTTACAGGGGCCCCGTCGGATAAGTTACAGCTGGGATGCTGTTTTCAACTTAGTTTTTTAACATTTGGATTCTCTGAAAATGCACCACATGTGGCGAACTCCCGCCTGTAACTTATTCGACAAGGCCCCTGTAGGCTGTCTGTGGATGTTCCATATTTCCATATATCTGCCAGCTATTTCAGTGCTTACAAGATCGAAAGAGACAAACTGTGTATTTAAAGCTTTTTTTTTTATTAATTTTAAAGCTTTTGATTAATATTTAAATGTTAAAAAATTTTATTTAAAAAATGTTAAACTCACACACACAAAATACATACAAATGTTATTAAAAATGGAAATAAATAGATGTCTTTAAACAGTCAATACAAAAACACAAATATAGTGTATAGTGTTAGGTTGGACATTTAGTCTAAGTCCAGGAGATCCTGCAGGTTCAAAGTGACCAGGTCTGCATTTGGAAAAGATGGGTCCTGGACAGGATCTGACTCTGTAAAAACAAAACATTCTCTTTTAACATTCCATTCAGATAATACCATAGAGACTAATTACTAATGTGCTGAGCAATTAACACCTACCTTGCCCCATCCTGTAAGTCATCGGGCAGGCCATCAATTTCTTGCCCAGAGTGCTGTGGCAGGTCTGGGATTTCACCTTAAATAAACATAGTTTGAATTTCCATTCTGTAAAATATAGTCATGTCAAAATAAGATTGCATTGATCACTTACCCAGCGCTTGAAAAAAGTCAACTTCAGGCTGAAGCTGGGAAGCTGTCACTTGGTCTGCTGCGGTATTCAACAATGCTTCCAGTGACATCAAAGGTGCTTGCCATTGGAATTTGAGGATTTGTTGCCCTCAGACATGTCAGTTGTTCTTGTGTGACCTTCCATTGGAGGTCATGAATCAGTTTTGTGACCATGGAAGCCTAAAAAAGTTTAAGAAAACAAACTCATGGTAAGGACATTTGTAATACAAGTGTAATAACACTGTAACAAAACACTACCATTAACAGTGTGTTATAAGAAACGCTCACATTAAACAACTATTTGAATACTATTAATGAACAAGCTTGTGAATTGGGCTAGGGGAGCAGTTGTGTGAGACAATACTTACTGTTAGATCTGTGTGTCCCTTGATCAGGTGTCTCTCTATAAATGCAAATTTCCTGGAACACACAGGACAGCTCAGATTCCTCAGCTTCACCCTTCCTCTGGCCCATCTGAGTAATATTTGATGCTCCTGGAGGTTTAAAATATGGTGCGCAGACCTCAAATGATGCCTCAAAAGCATCACTTTTGTTTTGAGGAGCACAAAAGGCATTCCAGCACCACCATCTGATAATATAATAACAGAAATCAACAAAATCTGAATATAGAAATATATGAATAACACAGAAAAAGATTTGAGAATTTTTAACCCCCTCGAGACGGCGGTCGCGCCGGCGATACCACCTTGCTTTTTTTCTTATCAGTATGAAAGAGACTCAAAATACTCCTTCACTTTTGCACATACAGTTAAGAGTTATACTCAATTTTAATCTGTGAAATATCTTTTATTTGTGTACACTCACAGTAAAAACAAAATGTTGTGCTTTTTGAAAAATAAAGAAAACTAACATGATGTGTGATCTTTCGTCTCCCTCTGAACGAAGTCCATTCTGATAGTCCTCAGAAAATGAACTGTAATTTAGTGAATACTAATCACAAAAAAAAATTAGACTTATGTCTAAAGAAATGTTGAAATGTCAGATTTTAAATCATGTAAGTCAAATCGAAAAGAAATATTCTCTGTTTATGTAATCTGTATGAAAAGAGAGAGATTCAAGTCGTTTGTGAGTCAGCTCATTATCCACTAATTCGGCCACGCCCACAGAGCTAACGCCCTATTCAGACGCAAATTCTGAGGCAATACATGTATACATCATTGCAATCATGTATTTATTATCTTCAAAAGTGTCTATCGGCATGTTATAGCCATGGTTATAGCGATCTCTGGAAGCCTCTGTTAGTTCCTGGAATGTCACATGGTATGCCTGTTCTTCATAATGAGTCATTTGTGGACTAAATGTGCACAGAGCGCCCTCCGGCTGCAAGTATGAATTGAAAACACAGCTCATAGTGATGACAATAAATATTGAATAAATATTCCTGTAAATATGGATGTTGTTTTGTCAAAGGTAACGACTCAGTTTTTCATATTCATAACTCCTGACGCATATCAACAAATTACGGTCACTATAAGATTTTAAGAGTAAAACATGTGAAGCTTGAGTCTTAGATCTTTTTAATAATGTATAGTTTGTCAACTGCACATTAACATTTAGGCTATATAATATAACAAATATAATAGCCTATATGAAATGCCATAGAGGTAACATGAATGTTCAGACGCTTTGCATCACAGACATAAATTATATTTTAAAGTATATTAAAATAGAAAACCATTATTTTAAATTGTAATAAAATTTCACAGTATTACTGTTTTTCTGTATTTTTGATATACAGCATGATGAGCATGAGACTTCTTTTAAAAACATAATAGTAATGCGTCCAATCTTACTGTCTTATAATAGGCCTATATAAAATTTTCTTCACATGATGTGCATAATACATGCATGAGATCACAAAAATCATGTTTTTTTTTTTTTTTTTGTCAAGAGTGTACATTATATTAACATTAATACTGTTATCAGCATGATCACAGAGGGTTTTTTCACATAGCCTACCTGACTGAAAGGGCTCATTATGCAGGTCATTATGCAGGTCTTTGTTTTCTCAGGTGTGAATCACAGCATTATTCATGAAGATTCACACCTCCATGCATACTGTGTTTCTTGACAAAAAGTGTCTTACAAATTTTAAATCAATGTATTGTTTTATATGAACGAGTAGGCAGGATAATTTTTACATCATTTTGAAGCAAAAATTCTAGTCTACAGTCTACAATACACAGAAGTCTTGTGAACACATGTTTTGTATTTATTTTGTGGCATTTCAGTGACTTAAGTTTTTTTTTTTTTTTTTTTTCAATAGCCACGCATACATTATTCCTTCAAAAATACAAACATGTACATACATGTTCCTCACATATTATGGTAGCCTAGTTTGTGCTGAATACAGTGTAATGACACCTTTTCCATTAATATGTTTATATATCAAAACTTTTCCAGAGCCCCAAAAATCCTCAGACCCCAGAGGTAAGCCACAAAATATAAATAAATGAAAAAAAAAAAAAAAAAAAATATCAAGGCCCTCAAACGATGTTCTTCCGAAAAACAATGTTCAATTCAATTTTTTTGTGTTCAATTTTGCGTGTTGTCATTTGCACACCCGACACAATATTACAATATTACTGTTGCTAGAGCATCTATATCGTAAAACAGACACCATAGATTGACAGTAAACCTTTAGAACTTTCAAATGATGTATAATTTATCTTTATTAATATTTTACATAGTATCTAAGATAGATAGATAGCTCCTGAGCTAACTTGATCACATCGAGCTAGGCGGGTGTGGTTTCAGCAACCAGGCACCTCAGCTCCACCCATGTCCCACCTCTTTGCCATTTTCGGTTATCCGGGAGTGACGCACTGCCAAGATTGCGACGGCCGGTTCCACCCACTTTCTTCTGAAACCTACGGGTGATGTCACGGACACTACGTCTATGGTGTTTACATAGAAAAACGATGAAAAAAAAAAAAAAAAAACACATTCTGTGTGAATGGCCCCTAAGAAAAAATATTCAGTGGGTTTCTATATAGAAGTCTAGGGTTCTTGACTAAATTTTAAAGAAAAAACAAAATGCCAAAAAGGTTCTATATAAGGAGAAATGTTTTAAATTATTGCATAATACTTTCATGTTTATTTAATTTTGTTTCTAGCGATAAAGTATGTTTACAGCTGTTTAATTCATAAAATTTGAGGGGGAAAAAATAATTAAAACAAAACTAATTTTACTAAAATGAAATCCGAAAAGGTTCTATATATGAAACGTGTGACAGAACTCTTTAAGGTTCTTTACCGAACCTTTTCTTCTAAGACTGTACAGTATTTTCTTGATTTGGCAGTGGAAAACAGAAGTCCTCCTGAGAAATCTGTGGAAGTTTCCCAACTCAGGTGCGCAGCCACATGGAATGATTGACGTTTCCGGCAGCCGCGGGCGCAGGGTGGGAGTTGACACGCGTGTGTTGGACGGGCCCTGGCCGCTCCTCCTTGTTTTGCATATTCACAGCTCTGTCGACTTCTCGGCAGGCCAATTCATAATTAACAGCTGTTGAGATGTCAAATGCGGCTCCGGCCGTGGCACATGCAAATATGTTTGTATTCCTAGCCTGCGCCTCAGAGCCGTGGCTGCATTTCCCGGGGTCATGATCTCTGTCCCTCTTTCTGTCGGCCGTTCGCACACACACACAAACAGACGCTCAACACACACACACACACACACACACACACTGATCGACACGCACCTGTAATCGGCAACACGCTCATTCTGAGCATAAAGCCGACTCAAAGCCCTTCTTTGGCACGCTGTCAGGTCCCTGGACTCGAGCTCCAGCCGACAACTTCTGCATAAAGTCCGTGCTGTCTGAACAGGGGAGAGAGGGCCGTATTAAAATGAGTCCTGCTGCCGTGTGTGTGTGTGTGTATTTGTCATGCTTGTTTAGCCAAAGTTGAAATGTAAATATGGACGGTGAAAGATCTCAGTGGCGATATGCTGCTTGAAATTCTAATAAACAGGTAGCTGTCTGCTTGTTATAAATGATACCCATAAAAGGAGGGTGATTCCTTTAACTGATAAAGATGAGAAATAATTGTTTGAGCTTGCACAAAATTAATCAGATCAAAACAGGTGCAATCGTTTCACAAAGACAGAGGCCGTATAAAATACAAAATAAATGAAATGTGATAAAGCGTTGGTTATCGGGCACCTCAACTGGAGGTGAGCATTACAATATTACAAGTGGACTTGAATTCCTGAAGCGATAGCATTATTGCATGTATTTAAAGCACGAGGGAGATGTATTTATGCTAAAATGAAGACATCAAAGATACAAGGTCACCCATGATTCACTTTACTAGTGGGAGAACTACGGCTCCCGACCACAAACTTTTCAGATCTCATGCAAAACGCAGAGGGAAATGTTTTGATAAGTCGCGACAACATTTTCACAACTAACAGAATGATTAGCATTTGTCTTTGTCATAGCTCTTAGACTGCACCAATGATGGTATTCAGCAATCAACACTTTTGGGTCATTCCATGTCAACTCAACCAGAGTTTCCCGGCTCAAATTTTTGATTTTGTTAATATTTTTTCTGTAGAAAGACAAACATAAATAGTGATGAAAGCCAAAATATTAAATGTCACAGATATATATTTACTGAGTAATCCAATATTTTGTAGACGACAATTTTCACCTGAGATTTGGAGCCAAATTACAGGGGTGTGAAAATGACTTTATAAAGATGACAGCATCATTATTTTATTTTCACACAGAGATTGGTAGGTCTATTAGTAAAATCTGTTAACTTTAGCCATATTTGTTTCATTATATGCCAACAGTGACAGTTCAAAAATGGCAAAAAGCACTTCTTGTGTTTTTTGCCTCAAGTTTGCATGCCTGTAACTCAAGAATTATTAAAGATATCTTAATATCCTTTTAGATTCTGGTTCTTAACAAACTTTCCTTTTGGTATCTTAATTTTAAAGGCCAGAGATATGGAGATCTTAATGCGGCTCCATGAGTAAATTGTAAAATTGTACACATTTTCAGTGGTCAAAAACAAAATGTGGCTCACTTTGCATAAAGCTGATATTTTTTTCTTTTAAAGAGGAATATCTGAACAAACAATGTTGAAATTAGAAATGTATCTCATGTTTTTCTATCATCTCAATTGCATAGAACAATCCTGTATGAGTGCCATAAATATTCCTTTTCCAAAGTTTGCATGCCTGTAACTAGTATTCAAGATATCTTAATATCCTTCAAGATTCTCATTCTTAATAAACTTTCCTTTTGAAATCTTAATTTTCAAGGCCCTGTATAGTTCAGCCCCATAGGAGATCTCATAGCAGCTCCATGTTTAAATTGTTGAATTTTACCCATTTTCAGGGATTAAAAACCAAATGTGGTTCACTTTGCACACAGCTGATCTTTATTGCATTTAAAGAGGAATGAATGTCTGAAGAATAAATAATGTTTAAACTTGAAATGTATCTTGTTTCCCTCTATCAAAAGAACTGCATAAAACATACTGTAACTCTGATAAACATGCAGCAAAGTTAACACTGTATAGTTTGTGTCTGTACTTTGGAAGCTAAAAGATCAATATTTTATTTTGCCAATGCGTTTCAGCACACAGGCCTTCATCAGGGCTAAAAGGTTACAGGTGTGTGTAGGTTCCTTTAAATGCAAACAGAAGGCTTGTTCGAGATGCATCAACCAATAGTTTCCTTACATTAAACTATAAGCAAAGTTTTTTTTTTTTTTTTTTTTTTAAAGTAGTGTTTAATGTAAGGAAACCATTGGTTGATGCATGATCATAAGTTTTGTGATCGGTGGATGATATTATATGTAATTTTTTCATTGGTTCTTTGTAAGTTTGAATTTTGTCTCTAGGCTTGTTCGAGATGCATTGGCGCTGCGCATACTGATCGGCATATGACATCAAAGTACCGTGAGAGCGATTCACAGGCATAATGAGTCGTATGCTCTCCAAACGCTCTCGCGGTACTTTGATGTCATACGTGATCGGTCTGCGCAGCGCCAATGCATCTCGAACAAGCCTTCTGTTTGCGTTTAAAGGAACCTACACACAACTGTAACCTTTTAGCCCTGATGAAGGCCTGTGTGCCAAAATGCGTTGGCAAAATAAAATATTGATCTTTTAGCTCTATCTTTTACCCCTCAACGCCACAAGTGTTGCTGGTATTGCCCATAAATAGCTTTGTTTTTATTCCATGCACAAAGTTGCACCAGATGAATTATACTGTACATTGGAAGCTGAAATTGTCTCTAAACCATATTCACTTTTACACTGACATGCATTCATTGAGAAAATGCTTTTATCCAAACACCAGTCAACATCAGACTGATATTAAATAGTAATTACATTAAGCACATCAAAATGTAAAAAAAAAAAAATAATAAATGAATAATCAACCTGTTTAAACTGCAAATGTGTCAGTGGAAAATTAGATATTGATTGATGAAATAGGACCATTCAGTGTTTCCCATAGGATTTTTTTTTTTTTCAAAGACAGACTCATATTTACATGCGTTAGTGGTGGAAGATTTCTTTCCGGCCATTTAAAAAAAAAAAAAAAAAAAAAAAAAAAAGAAAGATTATTTAAAAATATATTTTTGTAAAACTTATACTTAAAGTATAATTTTGATCCAATGACAACAGAATTATTTAGTGTTGAATTTTCTGCTATATTTACTCATTGCAGGTCATTGTGTTTATGAAGTCTGAAGTTGCAGATCCAGATTTTGTTCTTAATATTTTCATGTTAGTTGGTCAATGTGAGAAATCTTCAACATAAATGACAAATTTTGACAAGATGGCCAATTTTTATACTAAGGTAAAAGTTACTCGAAGACACGTGAGAGTCACTGATAATTGCATGTCTTGATAAACACTTAAATGCAATTTAAACCATGCATTGCTTATGCATGTGTGAAGCAACACACTAAAAAGTAATTTAGGGGACCTGTTACCATAACTTAAATAAATGTATGGTTGCAAGTTAAAAGTTCTATTTTACTGATTTAATTAAACCTTTTAAGTTGTAAACATTATTTTGTTGAGTTCTGTTGACATAATAATGTTGATCGTTACATTAACTTGATATTGAATGTAATTTAAACTCAATTTTCTGCTTTAATTGCATTTTTTTTTTTAAATTAAGTTGTCGTAACTTAATGAAATTTTCTTGATAACTAAGAAATTAGGCAGTGGATTTCTAGTTCCCAGCATGCTTTGCATAGGACTGGATCAGGAGAATAAATGTTGAAATTACATGTTATTTTATTGTTTGTTTTTTAGTGAAGCGAAAGATCTGTTGGTGCTTAATACTGCTATGTTTGACATTTAGTTTTAGTTAACTAGCTATATTTTAACCCTGGTGTGAAACTCACACATAGGCTTGTTGTTGGCAGATTTATCATGCGCACTGACAGCATATTGAGAGTTAATCTGAACCGCTTGATTCGGCCAATCAGAACAGCACTTTGGGCCAAACAAGCGTGACTGAATGCATCACATGGCGCATTGTCATTTCCAACAAACAGTAACGTGGTGGCAGGAGCGGCCATCCCTAGCGCCTCTGTCACAGAAGCACAGCGTCTCTTCTGCTTAAAGGCAGAGGATTGTATCTGAAAGGGAGGCAGGAGCGCTGCGGGGCCCGTGATACTCGCCTCTCTCTCTTGCTCTTCAAGTATGGCAGAGTTGTAATGAAGATAATTGTACAATAAAAGCGCCTCTCTAAATCATTTCCCTTCTGTCCATACAAGATTGATCACGAAAGCGATTCTTCAGACCGCTGTAATTTTCATATTTAATGAGCGTGACTCCAAAACTATTACACTAATTAGTCAAATCTCACATATCGTTAATGATGCTCGCAGTAATTAATATTGTATTTAATTAAAAAATGACCCATTTCAGTGGCTTGCATGCAGGCAGGCAGGCATCACCGACCGGTTGCCTTGCCTTAGGCAAGTGTGTGTGTGTGTGTGTGTGTGTGTGGGTTGTTGTATTAGTAGGGAGGATTTGATGAAGTTTCTTTTATAGGAGTTCAGTTCTGTTGCTGATTTTATGCATGTTCTGATATTAATAATTTTCCACTGTTTCCTCAGAGAAAAAAAGGAAGATAAAAATTCTAAATTAAAAAGGTGGTCAGTATGGTTTGATTTGAATAAAGTGTTAGCAGATTGGTTTATATGCTTGTGTTCTTTGGAAGGTTATTTATCCCAAACTACTAGTGGGATACTACTGCTGCGATAATTAAAAAAATGCCAAATATCAGCCAATATATCTGTCGAACACTACTTTTTCTATAGAATGAATGTGGATGATAATTTACATTTTCAGTCTCCAAAAATGATTGGAAACACCATAAATGTCACACCATGGATGATTGCATTGATGGCAAATGCTATTGGTTCTTGCATGTCACATGATCGAACGCAACGATTGGACTTTTGAATATATGTGATCCCAGATGAGAACTACGACAGAGGGTAATATTTTCAGCCTGTTCCTCACACTAAACTATTATATGCAACTCAGATTCATTGGAAAAACGTTTTTGTGGAGGCATTTCTGCAAAATGACATTACGCTGCTTCTTGCATCTTTCGTGACACGCTAAAAGCGTGTTCATTTTTATCTGATATTGATTAACGTGAATCTGGCAAAGTTTTATTACATTGGTTGTTGTACGTATGGTGGCAGCTCAGAAATGAATTGTCCGGCGAGTGACACTCAAAGGTTAACGCGCGATCTCGTTTGAAAATAACGTAACACCTACAATAAACCCTACCCTAAACCTAACCTATATGTTAACAAAAGCAAATGTGAGAAAAATATGCAACCAAGCCATTTTAGCTGCTTCTACAAGATTTTAAGCTCTTTTATCATGACTTGTGTATTGTGACTTGCAGTGCTGTACCAGGTGAGCTAATGAGCAAGTTTACTACATCAAAAAGCCACACATATGGAGCTGTTTATATGACGCAAATGTCAAAATGTATTCGTTTACAAATCATGCAGTATGATAAAAGTGTTTTGAGGTCATAACATAATGATGAGCAAGGGACCACACAAAAATAAGTCTTTATTAATTGAAAATAAATAAAACAAAGGTGTTGGTGCTTTACTGCCTATAGTGTTTACTTCAAGAAATTGCAGTGAATTGTATGTATAGGTACGTTTTTGGAGCAAAAATGTAGAGAGGATGGGGCCTGATGTCCATTTCCCCCTCTCAGGATGTAATGGGTGGAACTTGTCCCCTAATCCGACCCATAACCTAATCCCTGAACATTACTAGGTTAAGCCCTACCCATTATGTCCAGAAAAGGGGAGCTGAACGTCATTTGGCTCTGCAGTGAGCACCACTTGAAAATGTAGGCAGAGCATGTTTTTCCAATTAGCTTTTTCTGATCAAATGGGTTTAGAATGACATGATGGTGGGTAAATTAATATAAATTGTTAATTTCTTTACATGATGCGGTAGTGTTTATTTTATTCTCAACTATTGCACTTTTCAGAAAATCAGCCTACTGATGGATTGCTTATTGTAATAATGAGCATAATCTGGTATATGAGAAAGGCCACTCCTATCTGTCTGCTATGGATACACTTAACAGAGTCAAATACTGCCTTGCTTTAGTAGGACATACTTCTTAGGAAACTTTTAGTCATAATGGTGTTGACTTGTATTGTTCCCGGGTGCAAGAATTCAAAGAGTGAGTGAGTTGCTTTCGAATGAAGGATCCAGTGTGTTGTAGGCAGTGGCTAAAGGCGGCAAAGAATCGTAAATACGGAGAAAACGCAGCAACGGACAATCTGAAAAACTTCTGTGTTTGTAGTCAACAATTCAAACTGGATGACCACGAACACTGAAAGAAACTGCCATTTCACAAAAGCCCTGGAGCTGTCAAAAGTTTTTTTTTTTTTTGCTGACATATAAACATGAAAACATTATTGTTCATTTACATATATTACTGACATTGTAACAACGCAAAGCGGGTTGAAAATCGGCGAAGTTACACTTTGATTAAATTGAGTTAAAGCAACACAATTGCTGAACATTTTGTTTCTACTTGTTTCCAATCTACTTAAATATGATTTGGGACTACCTGAATCATTTTTGTAGCATTAATTGAATGGGCAGTGTATTTTCCCAGTATGCTTTGCACATCATTGGGATTGTGTGTGAGAGACGCACATCTGTGTCAAGCAGCGTGTGGCGTCACAGTCGAGGAGGAGTCGAGGCCCGTTTGATTTATGGGAGCCCCTTCACAGCAGAGCGCATAGTCTGGAAAATCTCCCGTTTACACAAGAATTGCCTGAAAAATGAGATCTGTGACTACATTCTTTTCATTAGCGGCTCACGCCAGCATGGCACTTGGGAGAGACCGAAACAGAGACAGAGAGACGGGGTGATGGTTCAATGTGCCGCGGCCTCAGCAGCTGTTCACCGCTTTCCTGATTACCGACCACATTCATTTCACAAACAAACCGCTTATTACATTTAGCCAGAAATTAAAGAGAGGGAAATGGGAATCAGAGTTTGTAAACTCGGGCCGCTGGAGGCACAGAGAGACAGACAGAGGGAAATGCGATGGACTGAGATGAAGAAAGAATTAATAAAAACAAATGTTCAGTGATTATATTGCCAGCTGTGAATGCATATGGGGCGTGAACGTTATATGCTCCTGTTGTGATAATACAGCACCATTCGGATTTGACTGTATTTATTCAACCCCAAGATTTTTGGTGAGACCACAATCATCATTTATAAAAAATGCTGAGGTATAGTGTTTAAAGTAGCTGCAAGTGAATTATTATTATTATTATTATTTTGGGAATAGCACCCATAAAATGTCGCTACAGCCTCTGTGACATAAATAGACTCAGTGATAAGGTCTGTAATATCTGCAGTTCTCTATTCCCATTCATCTCAATGGCAGTTGCTTGGCTGGCACAGGACCCCTCTTTCGCATAGTGCATGATATGAAATCTGACATTTTTGCTCATGTCGTCTCAGTCACAATGACACTGATCAGCTGTTGTCAACACAAGATCAAGCACAGTCTCAAACCCTTCACTAGTGACTATCCTGACAGCAGATAGACATATGCAGAAGACTGTTTCATTGCACTCCAAAAAATGCTCCGAAAATAAATGCACTACTAGTCAATAGTCTGGAATAATAAAGATTTGTTTTTTTTTGTTTTTTTTTTTTAAATCCCAGATTGCAAGCAAACACTGAAATAATGTTAAAATGTTTGTCATCATTATGGTGATCAGTGTTTCCTTTAGTTGGGCAGTTTGACTCTTTGCTTTTTATGTCAGTTTGTGGTCTTACTTTTGATGTCATTTTTGCTTGCAGTAATGTTTTATTTTTGTGGCCTGTTAGAATACATTTACATGATTTAAAGTTAAAAAAAAAAAAAAAACATTATTTTGCTGCAGCAGCTCTTTTCATCCTCTGTCTGAATGTTCCGTTTTAGTTCTTGCCTCTTTAAATCCTGCTTTTCCAGAAAGCCTAGTCGGCTCTGATTGGTCAGCTGGCCAAAGTCTGTTGTGATTGGTGAACCACTTGTCCTAAATGTAACACCCCTTTACCATAATCAATGTAGTGAAATAATTTAACCAAAACTAGGCGGGCATTATGCAAATGTGTTACATGGTGACGTAGCAATGTCATGGAAATAATGGCAGGACTACAAACGAGGTGTTTAAGGCAAGTGTTTTATGTTGGATTCATTCCCTTTGGTGTGGACTTTGTGCTCTGTTACATGGCAGATTGTTTATAGTATATTCATAAACAGCCAGGGTTATTATAGTTAACTAAAATAGGAACTAATAGGAAAAATCATGGGAGAAATTCCACTGAACAGTGCAGCAGTGTGTTTGAAATGTTTATTGTTGCATAATACAGACTGTTTTGAACAACAGTAGGGAGTATGCAGTATAAACTGCACAGTATGTAGTGTGTCTGTATTCCAGAGCAAACACAGGCCTTGTTTAAGAGAAAATGGACTGTGTGGAAGAGACCTCATTTTATGTTATTGATGTCACTGAACTGGAAGTACCGTCGCTGTGTGTGTTTGTGTGTGTGTGGCAGCGCACTCAACAATGTAATTGGAGTGATGAAAAATTATCATGATTGGGCCGAGCACGATCACCCGCCTCCCTCCTGCCGTTTTCTCACCCTTCCCCCCGAAACGCTCCCACAATGCTGTGTTTCCCCTCGCAAGCCGCCCAGCTGCGGGGCCCCGGACCAGCAATAACATCTCTGGGCCCATCTGTCACCATCTAATGTGACAAAGTTTTTATCGTGTGTATTAAGGCGGCCAGATTAAAAAGTAAATACGGCAATCTCGCTCGGGCCGCTTGCGCTGGCAGGTTATGGTGCATTTCACGGTGGCCTGAGCAGCTCATCAGCGGCCCGCCGCCTGCGGCCCCCCTGACAGGAGAATCAAACAGCCCTCGAGGGAGCGGCGCCCGGGGCCGCGGGTTGGAGGGGGCCGAGGGGAGTCCTGCGCGCCGGGTTAAGGAGATGTTAAAGGATACTATTAAAGTTATACGTCTTTTTTCTGTCTGAGGCAGCCGCTGTTTTTCTCACCTCGCTGTGGCATCCTTTGGCTTCCTTTCCTGAGGTTTTTCCTTTTCGTTTTTGTGCATCCGTGCCCTGCAGAAAATAGTGGCCAGATGAGATCAACCCTGGCGGTGATTTATAAGGCAAAAGATTGTTGTGACCCTAGAACTCTGGTTGCCAGACATTTTTAACAGTCAGTTTGAGTATTGCATTGAGTTCATTTCTCCTGCAGATATTCTAATATCTAACAAAGACTATTGCAGTGTGAATATCGATTAACATTAAAACTGAACAACCTTTTGGACTCAATGAGAATCTAAATCTTTCTTGTTTTTTTATAGATATCCTCCTGTTGTTGCTGTTGCATGTGCAATGGACTACTCCACCCATGTGCATGGGATTTACAAATTTTGGGTAATTAATTAATCAGTATTCTACTCATTTTGATCATTATCTGGTGGCTCCAATTCATAGTTTTCATGTCCACACCCATATAGGAACACCCACCTGGAGGGCCGACAATCTTTTTTTTTACTAGGTTTGTACTAAGTACTAATGTGTCAAGACAGTGATATTAAAAGACCAAATTCAATACACCTCAATACATGCAGTTTCTTGTTGAGAGTTTTTCTATAGAAAACCAGCGTGTTGCGTGTTGCTTTCATATTCTGGGCTCTTCTGCTCACCTGTATATAGTATGCATACTAAATTTGATTTTTTTATACCACTGTTTTAGGCACTTAAGGCACTTGAAGTGTTTTTAACATTAAGCGTTTTACCCCCAGTTTCACAGACAAGGCTTAAGCTAGTCCCAGACTAAAATGCATGTTTGAGCTGCAGTGCCATTGTTTTGTCTCAAGATGCACACCAGTGATGTTTTTTTCTAGGGTATGTTTATAAAAGCTACTTAAATATCCTAATTGAACTAATGCCTAATCCTGGCTTAATCTAAGCCCTGTCTGTGAAACCAGGCCCTAGTGTTTCTCATCGTTTTTAGTGATTGAAATACTGCAGCAGGTGCTGTATATGGATCACAAGTGCCCAAAACTTGGATTTTGTTCACATATTTATGTTTTTATGCTTTTGAGAGGTGATCTAAATATTCATGGCTTGAAATAGGTGGAAAATCGACAGTTCTATGGATGTTTTGACCTTCATGTCACCAGTCATGTGACTGAAAACTATTAAAAAACTGCCTATGAAAAAAACAACAACAACTGTGTGTGTATGTACGCAGTTGACTTACACCGATCAGGCATAACATTATGACCACCTTCCTAATATTGTGTTGGTCCCCCTTTTGCTGCCAAAACAGTGCTGACCCGTCAAGGCATGGACTCCTCTAGACCCCTGAAGGTGTGCTGTGGTATCTGCACCAAGATGTTAGCAGCAGATCCTTTAAGTCCTGTAAGTTGCGAGGAGGAGCCTCCATGGATCTGGCTTCTTTGTTCAGAAAATCCCACAGATCCTCGATTGGATTGAGATCTGGGGAATTTGGAGGCCAAGTCAACACCTCAAACTCATTGTTGTGCTCCTCAAACCATCCCTGAACCATTTTTGCTTTGTGGCAGGAGCATTATCCTGCTGAAAGAGGCCACAGCCACCAGGGAATACCGTTTCCATTAAAGGGTGTACATGGTCTGCAACCATGCTGAGGTAGGTGGTACGTGTCAAAGTAACATCCACATGGATGGCAGGACCCAAGGTTTTCCAAAAGCATTACACTGCCTCTGCCGGCTTGCCTTCTTCCCATAGTGCATCCTGGTGCCATGTGTTCCCCAGGTAAGAGACGCACACGCAACTGGCCATCCACGTGATGTAAAAGAAAACGTGATTCATCAGACCAGGCCACCTTCTTCCATTGCTCCGTGGTCCAGTTCTGATGCTCACGTGTCCACTGTTGGCTCTTTCGGCGGTGGACAGGGGTCAGCATGGGCACCCTGACTGGTCTGTGTCTATGCAGCTCCATACGCAACAAACTGATGCACTGTGTATTCTGACACCTTTCTATCAGAACCAGCATTAACTTCTTGAGCAATTTGAGCTACAGTAGCTCGTCTGTTGGATCGGACCACACGGGCCAGCCTTCGCTCCTCACCTTGGCCGCCCATGACCCTGTCGTCGGTTCACCACTGTTCCTTCCTTGGAGCTCTTTTGATAGATACTGACCACTGCAGACCGGGAACACCCCACAAGAGCTGCAGTTTTGGAGATGCTCTGACCCAGTCGTCTAGCCATCACAATTTGGCCCTTGTCAAACTCGCTCAAATCCTTACGCTTGCCCATTTTTCCTGCTCCTAACACATCAACTTTGAGGACCAAATGTTCACTTGCTGCCTAATATATCCCACACACTAACAGGTGCCATGATGAAGAGATAGGGGCCGTTAACATATCGCATCTTTTTCGTTATTTCAAATGTAGGCACACGGCAGGCGCGCTCATAATAGAAGCGATGCAGTCGCAGTGCATTTTTTTCCAGGTGCATCAAGATGAAAAATTCTCAACTTTTCAGAATGCCGCAAGTGCACCGTAGGTCATGTGACAAGAACCAACCGATCAGATCGGCCTTTCCATAACAACATTGAAAGCTCAGCCGAACAGCTGATCAAAGCTGTACAGGGTGGGTTTTAATTTCTCATCTCCATAAATATATCTAGTAGTAAAGCTAATGCAAGTGCTAGAAATCAATTAATCCTTTGCTGATACTTCCTCATCATCGTGGAGAGCGCAGTTCATGGTTGCATAGCAATGACAGACGCCACGGGAACGCAAGCGCTTTCGGAAAGGACGAGAAAGCGATGTGGCCGTGCTTTCCATGTGTTTTTAGACACGATATGTGAACAGCCCCATAATCAGTGTTATTCACTTCACCTGTCAGTGCTCATAATGTTATGCCTAATCGGTGTATATTGAAGAGGTTAAAGCACTTAAGACAGTCCAAGATGGACTGAAACATTTGCTGTATTTTTCATTTTCTCACTTTTTAATTTTTTATGACTTCATATGTATATTTTCAGTAAAAAAAAAAAAATTATAGACTTTAAATTTGATTGGTGTACAGATTCCCTGTTGTTTTCTACTATGTGAATTCAATCTACACACTCATACTTTTATTTTACAAATTGGCGCAATATACAAATTGTATATTTTGCCGTTTATTAGGAAAAGACTGCATTTCAGACTTTGTTGACTGAACCCCTGCAGTAACTGCATTCTACATGTTCTCGTGGCTGATTTCGTCTCACCTGTGCTTGTGTGTTTGGCTCCATTTGCTCTGGATCCACTTCGATGAAAGCTCTCGAGCTCCATCTGCGTCCCTCTATGAAGTCCTGGCAGATGGTGGACGTGTGCGGCGGCTCATTGAGGAGATATCAGCATGCTTGTGTTTGACAAGGCTGTGCTGACGCCTAGCACGCCACATCTTTAGATTGTACTGCTTTAACAGGTGACAATGTTAAAAGAATAAAACATAATTAAATACACCGCTGTAGCTCAAAGAGTAGAGCATGGAGATTATATGGCGAGGTCATGGGTTTGATTCCCAGGGAATGCAAGAACTGATGGAAATTTGTATATACCTTAAATGCATTGCAATTGTGCTATAGGTACAGTCAGAAGTAATCCATGTTATTTGCTTTTAACTGAACAAAACAGGTTTAAACCAGTATATAATTAGACCAATATAAAATGTTAGTAAATGACACAGTCATTTCACCTTTTTCAATATGCTTTGAAATAATTGGTATTGTATTCTTAGCTCTTTTCCCACCCAACCAGGGACAAACAATAGTATAATAATGTACAGTTATGGATTAGTTGGCTCAGTAGAACTTAGTCAGGGGAGATGCTGCAATTTTGATCAAACCACTAAGAATGACTGAGTAATAGTGATGTTTAACTTAGTAAACTCCTCCCTCCCTCCACATGTTGCACTGAGCGACGCGTGCGGTGACAGACAGCCGCTCTGGTGCGAGAGGTCAGACACGTGTAGCTGTCTCGCTGTCTGTCATTAGAGGCGTGGTTAATGCGAGATAAAAACACAGCTTCCCATGAACAATTAGCTCAGCATGAGGCTGCGTCTGACAGACTGTTGTGACAGCGGCACTGAGAGCCCAACAGATGCCAGGGAAATAAACACCAGAAATGAAAGTGGACTGCAGAAACATTAATGCTGTGAATAAATTTGCGATCTTTGCATAAAAAGTTTGCCATTGATTCAATAAAAAGCCTCTAAACAACACATTGGCCAGTGAGCTGCATCACTGTAGTTTAGCAGCTGCTTTATAAGGCAGAAAGTGAACCTCATAAGTGACTGATTTGAGCTTTGCTCATACCAAAGTTATTTTGGTATCAGCAAAAGTCCTCTACATTCACACAAAGTCTGAGTGTTTTTTATGCCATTGGTTTGTCATCATTTGAGCAGTTGTTCAGTTTGTTGGGACGTGTAATGTGAACTGGTTTAGACACAGAAAGTTGAAAAGGCCACAGACAAACACTAAGGAGTAAATTCAGCCAAAAGAAGATGAGAAGGAAAGGTCAAGCAGGCGAAGTATTGAAACCAGGCAAGAAGACATTGACTTGGTAGGACACAGGAAATCAATTTGAACATGAGCTGTGAATTTTCAGTATTCTCCGTCTGTTGTCTCTTTATGTGTACTGCTTTTATTCCCATTGTCAGCATGGAAACGAGGCCATTTTTTTGAAAACGATGTGGTCATTTTTAATGTGTACAACAGTGGTCAAAAGTTTGTAATAATTACGATTTTTTTTTAATGATTTGTCAACAACAATTGAGCATCAAATCAGCATATATGAATGATTTCTGAAGGATCATGTGACACTGAAGACTGCAGTAATGATGCTGAAGCTTTGATCACAGGAATAAATTACATTTTACAATATATTCACATAGAAAACTGCTATTTTAATTTGTAATATTTCATAATTTTACTGTATTTCTGATCAAATAAATGCAGCCTTGGTGAGCAGAAGAGACTTCTTTCAAAAACATTAGAAATACACACCACATTAGTACAGAATGCCGCTTCATGTCCTGATCTACAACAGAGTTTTTAGTGTGTCACCTTTTGCCCCGGACCGGTCAATACGTCTTCCTTAGTGAACAGTGCACGTACAACAAGAAAAGCCTTCTGTAAGAGAGGATGATAGGTCTCGCTTGAGCCCTTGAAAGGTAAAAACCTCCTGAAAGCCATTGCCAATGACCCCCATTATCCTATACATGGCACTTTGTGAAGATTTATATAAATATGGAGGCTAGTGCTGTTCAGTGGTAGGGGACGGAGACTGTAGCTTGCAGCGCATTAAACCTGGGTGGGCGGACATGCAGTCTAATTGACAAACGATCTTTGTGTTCATTACTTTCGTGTGCATGCCGTTCTTTCTTTATTGTAGTAAACCCTGTTTGTAGACGAGCACCTACGCCGCTGATTCTGTGATATCCTCATTATTTAGCATTGCAGATATACAATACTGTAATGTCAGGCAAGGTCAAGTGTGACAGGCTCTCTCCTCTCCTCTGCATGGCAATTAAGCTCGACCCGAGGGACGGATACGCTTGATTTTACTAGAGGACAAAAGTGCCACTCACCTCTGATTGGTACCAGTATCCATCTCTCTCAGGTGTATCACATGGGACAGGTGAGTGATTTTGGGGTGATGGACGTCTTCAGGGGTCTTTTTAGGTTGTTTTAATCTTGTCCTATATATATATATATATATATATATATACAATCATAACACATATTTCAGCCCAACCCCCCCTTTATTTGTTAATCATTCTTGATTTAATTAACAGTTCAATTAGCTGTAATTGCATAAGCCCTTTTCCTTGAAATGTGTGGAACTCACTGGAAAAAGGGCAAATATAGTTGCATTCGTCTTTAAGACACCCAGAGATGAAAATTAGACAGCATTAGTGCCCTAGAACTCGGTCAACACCATAAATATGAATATGTTAATATAATGTCACAAGTGCATTAATGAAAACATGCTTCTTGTATTTTTTGTGGTAATCAACAGCAGTTATATGGCTTGAGTTGAATTGAAGATGGAATAATATATTACCCTTTTAATAGCAATTTCTTCTTTGAAATATTCTTTTTCAATGCCACATATATATCATTGAAAAAGACTGCAACTATACAGTATATACAAATATAGCTGCAAGCAGCAGTTATCGGGGCCAAACACAAAGAGCATGATAAGCCATGCCAGCATGGCTGGGAGCGTCAGACCAGCTGCAACAAGCAAGTAACGACATTTTAAGATAATATTAGGCAAATTGGCTGAAAAATCATAAATACAGTCATTAGAAATATGATTGAAAGGTTTATCACAGTCGACCAATAGGTGGCGTGCAGTGGTGCTCTGAAATGAGGAGGCACGTTTATTATTTATTTATGAATCAATGTAAATTCACGTGCATTACTCTTAACGTTGACACATCTTCCTTGTTAAATGAACATTACTTTACATCAAAAAAGAAAAAAAGAAACCAAATACAATTCTATTTTGTAATTTTACATTAACAATATTTATCAAAACAAAGTCAATCTCATCAAGTTAGTGTTTTAAGCATTTCTACATTCATTCCAAAATAATAACTAAAGGCTGTAACAATTTAAACAATATATTTTATTTCTGTATTGATGTTTTTCTTTTTAATAGTCAACTTAGGCTATTTTGGATCATCAGTCATGCTCCGTAAACACCGTCTGTCACAGACACGAAGATGTATTTTTAATTTCACCAAGCTGATTGCACTAAAAAACCCCCGCTGTCATCATGTTTTCCGTTCATTTCAAGTTTGATTTTGACGTGACATAAAGCGGTGATATCTAACTGGCTGATCTGTTTACTTACTTTTCAATTAGTCTTCCCATTGACGCCATCATTTGTTCATTCAAACTGATGCGTGGAACGTGCACGTCAACGAGAGGCGGGATTTATCACACAAACCAATCATATCCAATCATAACCAATTACATCCAATCATAGCGCGATGGAGACATTGCCTCCTCTCACGCGACTTTCCCCCATTCATTCTCAATTACCCCTCACTAAACCCACCGCACGCTATAGGGGGTCTGATTGTTTTCTATGAGTGGAAAGGGAGGCATGACTCCTGCTGTAACTTTACCTGCGGGTGTCGCTGTTGGGCAGTGTTCCTTTAGAAATACAAGTGACTTGCACTCTTTTTAATGTTGTAATCTGTAATATTTGTGTTGTTTTATATGTAATATGGATTATTTTCTTATCCTATTTTTTTTTTTGAGGAGGCACTGCCTCCCTTGCCTCCTCGGAGGAAACACCCCTGGTGTCGCTGTGATCAAACTGATGTGGCGTGGTCAGAGTAAGGTGACAACGAAACATGCAAAGTTTGGTGTCAATAGGGCAAAGCAGTGCAGAGATACAGCTTCAGAGTTATTCTGGCACGATGCCTCAACTTCGTTGCTGCGGTATACGAAAACATTTTGTTTAGGAGGAGTTCAAAAAAGTATGTTTTGAAAGAAAATCAAAATGGCAGAAAGGATGTTTTGCCAAATATGAAAAATTGGTATCTCTGTTCTTGCCATGACAAAAGGAACATTAAGACCCGTTTTATTAGAATAGGCTAATTTATTCAAAAGTTATTAGCATTTTTGTAAATTTCATTATAACTTTTGACCATAAGGTGGTGCTGCCCTGAAACTTTTTGAGTAATGTCAGGGCATAGTGCATAGTGAGTTTCATAGCGATACGCTAATGCGTTCATAAAATACAGCATTTCATGCCAAAATTCAAAATTATAAGCAAAAATTTTTTTTGTTTTTTTATCTCCGGACCAGTAGTTGGCACTGCACCGAAATGCAGCATGTAACCTCAGGTCATGCTTGTGATGACATGGACCAAGTTTGGTCTGAATACAATAAAGCTTTGCGGAGATACAGCCTTATGTCTATTTTTGCAAGCGCTACGTAAAATTTGTTTGTGTGTTATTCAAGAACAGTTTGACGAATCGACTTGAATTCCATAACTTTTTGACGGCATGGTCTGAAGATGATGTGGTTCATTTTTCGTGAAAATCTGACTAACGGCCTAGGAGGAGTTAGAAAAAGTAGTTTTTTCCTGAAAATTTAAAATGGCGGGGAAATTTTTATGACGGAAAATGACATCATAGGGTGCAATAGAATTGTCTTGAGCCAAGAAATGTTTCTAACCCTTATGTTCAAAAGTTATTAGCATAAACGTGAATGAAATTTGGACATGTGGTGGCGCTAGAGGGTTTAGAGACTCCAAATTTTCTATGGCGACAGATCAGACTGCCCTCTATCAGTGTGCCAAATTTCAAAACTTTTTAACATAGGGTTCTATGGGCTGCCATAGACTTCTAGAGCGGAAACTGAAGAAGAAGAATAATAATAGGAATGCCAATGATTACAAGAGGTGCCTACGCACCTTTGGTGCTGAATATATAAACAAATTGGTGTAGAAACAATTTTCACTCAGAAACTGCTGGAATAAAATGAAGACTATTTTCAAAACTTGAAATTCATGAATAGTCTGTTATGGAAAGATGCAGTTATTAGTCAATGCCAATAATCTCAAAATGCCAAATATCAGCTGATACATACTGCTGAAAGTATTCACATAGCCTAAATGCTACTGTACAACACGATTCATATTTTACATTTTGAGTTATTGTCTTCAGTACAATGCAAAAACCAATCTGAGACATGTAACATGCGGCGATGATTATTATTCCTGGATCGTTCTTTTCTTAGTGCCTGAACAGGGAAGACAAATGCAGCGCTCAGGGCCGCGGTGGCGCAACGTCCGGCTCGCGCTCGGATTCTGATACTCTTTAGAATAATTGCATATCAGCGCCCAGCATCTGAGCAATGCTCTCCAAACACACTGTTATGCATGGTAAAGACCCCACTGTTTGCATGAGCCCATTTATTATGACTGATAGCGCTGCCTTCCCTGACATTTTGTAAACTGGAAGCACCTAATCTTGTTTGGGTTTGATGCTTATTAAAATACAGCGGTACAAATAAAGCCGCGCCACTGGCCGCACTTCCCTCGTCCTGATAGACCCCGCGTGGTTTCCCGTTCAAAATAAATACATTTGTCTTGTTTGCGCCTGGCGTCCCTGTCCGTGTCCGAGGTGAGAGGGGTGTCTGCGGCTGCCTGCTTCGATCGCATGATTTATGAGCGCAGCTCTCGGTTCCCTCCGAAACACTGCTGGGATTGCAGGAGTTAACTAAACAGCCGGCTCATGGGGTGCGTTCCAATCCCTCTTTAGTGTCCTGCCAAGTGGAACTCATATTAAATGTGAGTTCTAGAGAGAGGATATGTTCGGTCTGAAATGCACTACGTAGGGAACAAGTGTACTTCCATATATCTCTATATAGAGGAAAATACCCAGCAGTCATTGCGCACATGTTGATTAGCCTACTTACAAATTGTAGTCCGCACAAATGGTTGTTAGTAACTGTTACATTATACATTTTTGATATCGGTAATCAGACTACTTTTGGATTACTTTTAGATTATTTTTGACCTCATGCGTTTATTACGTTGAATTGAATAGGACAATCTAGATAACACACTCTTTAGAGTTTTTGTTGATTAAACCAATCGCCTTCATTGTATTAACTCAATGAAGTCAAAATTTTAAGACAACCAGGTTACTTACTTTTTTAAGTTAAACCAACAATTCTTTTTTACAGTGTAGAAGAAAAATAAAACGTGGAAGTATTATGTAATCATTTAAGACATAGAACCTAAATGTTCTTTAAAATTGAGTCGAGAGCCGTAGGGTTCTAGATAGAATTCAACTGAACCTTTTTTTTTTTTTTTTTTTTAAAAAGGAGCGTAATCCAGATACCTATTATCAGTTTCACTGCTGATGACATTGGAGGATGTTCCAAATCTCGTCAGATTTGAAGTGAACTGCAGATACATGCGAATCTGTCAGCATTGCAGGATGTCTGTCAGCTCTAGAGGAGGACAGACAAAGACAGACAGGTAGGAGGGGACCGGCCGATGAAGACAGGTGAGGGGGAGTGTTTAGGAAATAATTGAATTCAACAATGGCTGGCAGATATCTGAATGTGACTTTGCGGGAGTCTGATCCTTTATCGACAGCTAAAAACAACAGTCATTATCTGTTAATTACATTAACATTTTATCAGCGGCACAGGGTGGGCTCTATGGAAGATAGGCCTTCGTCAGCGCCTCCGGAGCTCGTCCCGGGCCCGTCTAACTCGTCCTGCTGGGACTAACAGGAAGCAGTGGCCTCACCTGACATGCAGGGGTCTGGAAAGGCCAGGGTTGTCTTGACTTCTGTCCCACAGGCCAACCACATGACTAATGACTTCCAGGTCTGTATTGTTCTGCTGCGCAATTGAGAGATCTTTACTTTCCTTCAAAAGAACGCAGTCAGATGTTATTGATGCATTTCATAAAACGATCGTTTCCGCCCTGGAGGCTGATAGAGCATTTGCACCAAAATACATTCTTAAAAATTAAGGTTTTAAAAGGGTTTTTTCCCAGCAAAGCCATAGAAGAACCATTTTTGGTTCCCCAAAGAACCTTTCAGCGAATCGTTCTTGGCTACACTTTATATCAATGGTCTACTTTAGACGTTCTAACTCTCGTTAATTTGCAACTACATGTCAACTAACTCTCATTGGAGTATTGGTAGACTGGTAGGTTGATGTTTGGGTTAGTAGAATAAGTTGACATGCAGTTGCCAAGTTACTTATAGTTAGTAGAAAGTCTAAAGTGGACCATCGAAATAAAGTGTTACCCAGTTCTTTTCCTTAGTATACAGAACATTTTAAAAATCTAAACAACCTATAAAGAACCTTTTGTGCAATGGAAATGTTCCATGGATGTTAAAGGTTCTCTATGGAACCGAAGATGAGTGTATGAGTGTTTTCTCCGGTTTATTTTGCTGTCTTTATATATGATTAGGCTACACCGAAAGCACTTTCATACAGGATTTACTTTGGAATTATTTGTGAAATTTCTGATTGCAAATTCTTTCAAAGTAATGGCAAGTAACACTTTGATTTAGACATGAAATTTTGAAGTAGAAGTAGAATTAATGAAGTACTAAAATGACAGAAACGGAAACTAAAACAGAAAAAAAATATAAATAAAAGCTAAATAGAAATATAAACATTCATTATAGTTATTTTAGAAGAAAATACTATTTACTTTTGCATCTTTAAAAAAAAAAAAAAAAAAAAAAAAAAAAAAAAATATATATATATTTTTTAAATTCTCGTTTTGTGGTCCATAAAAGAAAGATTTATGGACATTTTAGGGTGAACTATCCCTCAACAATTTTCATTTATGTTTCAGGATTTTAAGGTCAAGTTTTTCATCTAATATTTATTTATTTATTTCACATAATGAGAATGATTTTTAATGGTTTTAGTTAAAGGAGTAGTTCACTTTAGAATTAAAATTTGCTCTGCAATGCGCCACACATTACGTAATCACGTTGGAAAGGTCACGCGTGATGTAGGTGGAAGTACCGATCCAGTGTTTACAAAGCGAACGTACAAAGACCAAGTCAAACGCCCTTTACAAATAAAGGTAAAACAACGATGTGTACAACGATTTGAAGCTGACGTTTGGACCTTCAACCCGCTGAACCCTGTTGAAGTCCACTATGTGGAGAAAAATCCTGGAATGTTTTCCTCAAAAACCTTCATTTCTTTTCGACTGAAGAAAGAAAGACATGAACATCTTGGATGACATGGGGGTGAGTAAATTATCAGGGCATTTTAATTCTGAACTGAACTAATCCTTTAAAGATATAACAACACGGATCAGTGGACCAGTGCCCTCTGATGGAATTTTCCCATTATGCTGTTCATGTGTTTTATTAGTTCACTCTGTGTTGGAACTCAAGGCATCAGATCTGTGGGGAGTCCTATAAATAGAAGTGACAAGCAGATGCCAACTTGCTCAATAACAACATTGGCCGCTTGGTGAAATCTGTGAGGTCTGGATGGGATGGCTGATGTCTGTGGTGCTCTGGAACTGATCCACTTGTGCTTCAAATCCCTCAATTGCATTATAATGTTCCTCTGGCGGGGCATATAACCTCAGAGCCCACCTCAGTCACAGGGCTGCTTATTGATTGAAACCTGCCTCCATAACTTAATATTTTACCTGCTTATTTCCCTGACAGAGGCGACGTCCTGTCACTCCAGCCAAGCCAGGATCAATGGGAACATTGTCCCAGTAGGGGAAGGTCCCGGCCAGGGTCGCGGGCTGAATGACAGGGCTCCAGTCTTCTGGCAGCTGGACAAGCAGCCAACAGTGAATGAGCCAAACCACAGAGCTTTTGATATGCAGGACTTCTCCTGCACTACAACAGAACTGAATTAAACTAATACTGGGAAATGTTCTATTGTCCAGGTGGACTATTTACACAACCTCTTTTTGTGGCAAACCGTATACTGCTTTTTTTTTTTTTTCCTACATTTTCAAAGATATTTATGCAGGTCTTTCCATATATTGATAGTAAGAAGAAAAGCTTCCCTTGAAGTGTGCTTAATTGTATTGAATGTGCACTACAAATCTTAAAGTATATATATTTTTAAAAAATAACTGTACTTGCAGATCCTCTTAAGTGTACTTAAAGAGAGCACATTTTCATGACTATGAAAATTATTTTATAATAGTTTACCATACATTTGACAGTACACTATTTTAAAGACAATAGAAGTAAAATTACATATACTCAAGTCCTACTTACATTGTTCAAAAATAACTCTTATCCCCGGTTTCACAGACAAGGCTTAAGCTAGTCCTAGAATAAAATGCGTGTTTGAGCTGTTTTAACTGAAAGTAACATATAGTGACAGATCTTAAAATATGTCACTGCCATTGTTTTGTCTCAAGATGCACAACAGTAATGTTTTTTTTTCCTAGTGATCGTTTATAAAAGATATTTAAATATCCTAATTGAACTAAGGCCTAATCCTGGCTTAGGCTAAGCCTTGTCTGTGAAAATGGGCCTTAATGTCAATTAATTGCATTTAATATTTAAATGTAAATAACATGCTATTAAGTGTCCAAAAACATTACATTAAGTTTGCACTTAAGTGTATTCTTTCAAATACAATTTTTGTAATAAATTATTTAAATTCCATAAATTCTGTAATAAATAAAGTATGCTAAACTGTACTGCTTTAAAAAGTTAAAAATACCATAAAGGTTATTATATTTCAATTTTGCTAAAGTCATGTGATGAATTTGGGTCTGTTTCCTCAGTCGTTTTTTAAAACTTTTAAAAACTTTCCAATCATTCAACATTCACATCCAGATTCAAAAATAGTGCATGCCAAAACAGCTTTGCATCTCAAATGTAGTAATTGAATGTGAATGTATTCTAGAGTTTTTGATGCAAACACGGACATGACACAAGCTTTGGTAGAGGGGTGATTTTTAATGAATAACTTAAATGGGCGTCTGTTCCTCACATAAAGCAGTCTTGCAATGTAGTGCAAACGCACTGTATGTTTCTTCTTTTTTTTCTCTCTCTTCTTCTTCTTCTTCTTTTTTTTTTTTTTTTGTTAACTTTGGAGCTTCACAGACGTGGTTACCACGAACTATAATTAACTACACCCAAATAATCTGGGTGTAAAGCTTTTCAAATTCAGATTGAAAAGCTTTCATTTAAACACCACAATCGATCTGATTGAGCTCAATCTGAGTGAAATTCCGATCAGGGGTGCGTTTCCCGAATAACGATGTAACTCGCTGCTTCACTACCATAGTACAATGCATCGCTGAACAAATCAACTAGCTAGTCACGACTGTTTCCCGAAACCGTACTGTCGCAAAACCTGCCGTTCAGCCACGCTGGTGAATGACGTCACGCAGGTGGTGAGTAATAACTTCTTTAAATGAGTCCTTTTGAGATCGAATTAATGCTAGATTTTTTGCTATTAATTACAGACATGGCATCAGAGGACTAATTCTCATTTTCCTCGGTTATTTTTCTTTATTTCCAGATTTAATCATATGCTTGTTCTTACGTACTAGAGGACGTACGCACATGCGCACTCTTCAAAAACGGTGCTTTAAATCTCTTGACAAACTAAAATATGTAAATTACATTTGTATATATTCGAAATAAAAGATACACATTGTACTTAATGTCAGCTTTCTTATTTTGCTCAAGATAATGATTTATTAAGTCCACATGTCATAAAAAACAAGAAACTATGCTTCTAACCACAGCTCGAGAGTTGTCGTTCCAACCACACAAGTTTACGATGCAGTTTGCGAATGTTCGTTTGAACTATGGTTTCGGGAAACACCAAATCGTTGAACTATGTAAGTAACGACGGAACTTGCGATGCTTTTGGGAATCGCACCCCAGATTGGAAGGGGTGGTGTAGACCTGTAATAATCCAATCAATACACTCTAAAAAATGCTGGGTTAAAAACATGAAAATGGACAAACCCAGCAATTGGGTTGTTTTAACCCAGTGGTTGGGTTAAATGTTTGCCCAATGTGCTGGGCAGTTTTATTTAACTCAACTATTGTTTAAATATGACTATATGGCTGGCATTTTAATGGAAATGTTAATTTCCAACATACTTTGGGTTCATTTTAAGAAAGTAGTACAGTAATTTTTAAACAATAGTTGAGTTAAATAAAACTACCCAGCAGGTTGGGCAAACATTTAACCCAACCGCTGGGTTTGTCCATTTTCAACCCAGCTTGGGTTGTTTTTAACCCAGCATTTTATAGAGTGTTTGTTTGCTTAAAAGGCTCTTCTGACCAGTGTTGGGGAAAGTTACTTTTAAAAGTACTGCGTTACAATATTGTGTTACTTCCTTAAAAAGTAAGTAATTGTTTTACTACGTTACTTTTTATGAAAAGTAATCCATTATGTTACTTTTTCTCAGCCGGCGAAGGCACACACTCTTTCAGACCTTGCAGGTGTTTTTTGCAAACATTTATCGCAGTAATGCATTCAACAACATGGCCTATATAACTATATACAACATGGCCTACATACACCTTCATTTTCCTTTAAAATCAGAGAATATTATTATATTCTGAGCGACGTATACCATACAAAAGATCTCTCAACATTACATTACGTACTGTACTACTCTTTTTTTTGAACGTTTAAAGTAATGTTTTACTTTTTGTCTGTTCCCGCACACACATGTCTAAGTGACTACGTAATGGAGGAGAGAGAGAATTTTAACTCTGTAATTTAAAAAAAAATGTTAAAGTAAATAATAACATGCATTATTTTACTCGCTGCATCAAAAAAGTAATCTAATTACTTCATGCAAGTTACTTGTAATGCATTTCCCCCAACACTGCTTCTGACATACATGTCAGCTTTCTTTTTAGATGTCATCAAGCCAAAAAAAAAAACATTTGTACTCGCGGTAGCTCTGCTGACATTTTGTTCAGAATACATGTAATGCACATGTAAATAAAAATGAGAAGCAGATCGCAAAGTTTAGGGTTCATGCAGCTTAATTAACTTACATAATTTGGATTCATTTGACAAAAATTAGTGCATGTAAACATACAGTACCTACTGAATGAAGAAAAGCAAAGTATTTATACAGATTATACTATACAAATTACCACAGAAAAATGCCAGCATATGGGTTTGGAACGACATGAGGTCATAGCGAGAGAATTGTTATTTTCAGGTGAACGATTGCTGTAAAGGCGGACGGTGAGCAGCAGCACCTGGATAGGGAGAGATTAAAGAAGAGCCCTACATAGGGACGTTGATAAAAAAAGAGGTTGAGTGAAGCAGAGAGGGTTTACTTAAACACACTGACTTGATACACAAAAAATGCTAAGGACCATTGCTGACATAGAAAGAGTGCAAAAGAAAGAGATATCAAGTGTAGTAATCAAAATGAAAAATGGGTCCTGGGCCACTTTAAGCAAGAGCTAATTTATCACCAGAAAGTACGGATAAGTAGCCGAGTTGTTGCCGTTCAGTAAGTACCCGTTCTGCACCAAATTATTCCACCCCTGCTCGCATGCACCCATAAATCATACACTTCCACACATCTTTTCCCATTAGCGGCCACGCTAGGCATGGGTGCGTGCTCAGCTACCAAACGCAGGCTAATAGACTATAACTTTTAATTTTAAGAATGCCCTGAATGCCCCATAGCCGTCCCCGCACCGTTCATTTGCCCCGCGCACATGGGTACGAAGCCATTGCGTCAACCATCCGCTATTTTCTGCGTGAAGCGGCTCTTTGGGCTCGGGTATTCCTGGGTGGCTTTGTGCTTGGAGGGACGCTCGCCACACGTGGTTTGTCATTGGCGACTGCGGGGTCATTGGCTGCTGGCGTAACACTGAGGTCCCGTAGCTGCTTTAGCCAACAGAAAGAGAGTTGATTAAAACGCCACCTCGGAGGACTTCTAAGCCTTTGCTTTGGTAAAGAACAATGGCTCAATATTAAGTCAAATCCTCTCCTCACAAATCTTGCTTCAATCCATCGGTTTGAATGCGCCATTAATATCTGTGAAAGTCACCACTTCACCAGATATCAGCATCACATTGTCAAACGTTAAACAGCATAGAAATACAACAAAATGTCAAACTACTTGATGACCTTTAAGAAGGCTGTCAGTGTTTTACAAAGACTATTGTTTAAGGTGCAGGAACCTAGATCAGGAACATCTTGAGGAATTCTACATTTGCATTGTATTTTTTGTTTTGAGGAACCTTTTTAGCTCTTATACTCCGGTACTTTCTATAGCAGGTTGTGATTGGCCGAACACATGCCGCACAAACCAATGAGAAAGAAGAAGAGTCTGCAATATGAGACAAAATAATTGCAATTTTTTTGGCAAAGTTGTGCAGACCTATATATATAAATATTAGTGCTGTCAAAATTAGCGCGTTAACGCATGCAGTTAATTTTTTCAGTTTAACGCGTTAAAAATATTTAATGCCATTAACGCAGCATCAATTTTTTTCTGTCATAATTTGGCTAGCATTACATTATATGATCACGATCTTATTCATGCAGATACTTTTAAACCATTCTAGCACCACAAAACAATCAAGAACGCGCTGTCTGTGAATGTTGTGTCATGTGACACACACATGACTCGTGTGCAGAGAAAGACGCTCACCAGTATCGAGTTCTCTTTCCCGCTTGAACAAACAATAACACACAGAATTATGCCAAAATGGCCGTTTTGTCAAGTATCCTCATAAGAGCAGTCTTAAATGAGTTAAATAACGTCTTAAAGGTGTAGTATGTAAGAATTCTGTCTGCTAGAGGTCGCTAGAGGCCTTTTATATATATATATATATATATAAATAATTTTAAAATAAAAAACAATCAAAATAAAACATTAACTAAAACATTATTAAATATTTTATTTTATTTGGCTGACAAAAAAAAAAAAAAAAAAGGTTAGGAACCCCTGGTTCAAGGTATAGAAATGAGTAATAAAAGTAGGAAAGTGCATCTTAAATTATAAGATTATTGTTGTGATATTATCAACCATATGCTATGTATTGTTGATTTAACAGCTTATAACTTTCTTAATATCATGCAGAGCACTGCTGAAGTGATCATGTGCACGCACCATTGTCATGTGATGCATGTTTCTTGTTTGAAGTGCTGGTACAGATCCAATAGATCAATCCCAGACTGTGATTACTGAATGGGACACTTTATTCAGCATTGTAAGGGGCTGGTAAGCAGTGTTGGGGAAAGTTTCTTTTAATAGTAATGCTTTACAATATTGCATTAATTTTAAGGTCCTTAAAATGCTTTAAAATGACCAGACTGTTTCTGAAACAAGTTGTATGTATGCATGGCAGGTAAATTTCTCCAGATGTTCCTTGTCTACAGTACACATCTGACTGGCTTCTCCTCAACCCCTGTGGAACAGCAGTGCTACTAAAACAATGGCAGCCAGAATAAATGGATCAAAGCTCTTCAGCAACTCTGGAAGTCCCTCGCAAGACAACAGGCTCGCAGTCAAATGCTAAAGGGACCGGACGCATGATGGATGAAGTCTTTGACTTCCAGTAGAAGTGGCATGATGGCCTGGCATCGCTGCTGCTCGCATTGTGACCAAATGCTGTTATGTAGCTGTTTCATTGTGGTGACAGCATGAGCAATGCTTGGTTTTGTTCTTCCTACTGTTGCTATCCATCATTCCTGGAGTGCTGGGACGTTTTCCTGCAACACACACACACACACGCACGCACACACCTTCATCTCCACACCGTTGAGAGGTCTTGTCATTACTGCTGCTTCACCTGCACGTGCACCATTAAATTAATCTCCTTGTTTGTCTCATATTCCAAAATCCATCCCTATGCATCTGATTTTATGAGCCATCTGGGTGGAGGAACGGCAGAATGCATGAGAGACTTTTCAGCGAGCTGCTGCTTGTAATAAGAGGCGTTTTCAGATCAGGTCTCTTTTTGCATGTGGCCGTCACACTATGTCTATGAATGTGTGTGTGTGTGTAATACTGAGAACATGTGACCATCAAACTGTAATGAATGCAGCTAACACAGTTTGGGAGTGAAATATTAACTTAGATTTTTTATATATCGTAAGTGAAAATACTGCATGACTCGATAAATTGCAGCTAGTTCAAAGAATTGAATGTTAAAATACACGGTTATAAAAAAGTAAAGTGACCGTGTCATTTATTTGAAGTGCAAACAGGCCGCAGATGATATTGACACTAACTCCTCCCGCCACTGTCTGATTGAACCAGATGAAATTACAAAAGAAACCTGTCTGATAACAGGAGCAGTGCCGTGGAGAATAAAGCTGCGGTCACACTAGACTTTGAGCACACAAAAATTTCTATGGATGCATCAACGGTCGTGATATAAAAACATAAATTCAACATATAACAAATTAGAATAAATCAAAAATGTAAAAAACATACAATCTACTCCACTTTGCATTCTTTTAAATTAACTAAAAGGTCTTGATCTTCTATTGGTCACATGTCTTTGCGTGATACGATTTCACAGGTTCACAAAACTTGAACTCTGGAATGCAACGAAATCCGAAACTCGGATAAAGTCCATATTCGGATGCATTCGAATGCAAGTCAATGGAACGAAAAGTGTAGTGTGATGTTCCTTGAGGCAAGTGGCTTTAGCTTTTGACACAACTAACCTGAATCCGCCTTCTCTGAACTCATTCTTCTCCCCTTTCCCTTCACATATCAGCTCGGAGAGGCATTTATTTCAAATAAAAATTAAGAAAATGCTTGAAAACTGGAAATAAAATGGGTATTTAATAGTGTTTGTCAGTAGGGTTAGGAGTTGGTGAAGGGGAGGGCATTAGGGACAGTGGCAAGTAATGTCCCAAAAATCTATTTATGCATCCATTTATGATTTTAATAAATATAAACATATACACTGAGTATTTTATTATTGCATATACTGTTTTAATATACTGTAAACCATGGTTTAAACCTGTTTTGTTCAGTTTGTCTAAAAGCAAATAACACATTTTGTCTTTGTTAAAAGAAATATTTTTGATTGGGTTCAAACCTTAAATTTTGATTTAACTAATCATAAATGTCATTTGAGAAAAACTAATAAATTTGGCAGTGTTTAAAGGGGTGGTTGATTATAATTTCACTTTTTTAACTTTAGTTAGTCTGTAAAGTTGCTGTTTGAGGATAAACAACATCTGCAAAATTACAACACTCAAAGTTCAATGCAAAGGGAGATATTTTCTTTTAAAGAAATCGCTTTTTAATGAGTACAACAAATGGCTGGTAGGGACTACAATGAGCTTCTTCCTGGGTTGGTGACATCACAAACCCCAAAATTTACATAAACCCCGCCCCCAAGAACACACAACAAAGGGGGTGAGGCCATGTTGGGCTGCTTTAGAGAAGAGGAAGAGTTGTTGTAGTAGAGTGTTGTTGTCATGCCGTCATTTTACGCCGGACTGCTTCACAAACGAGGGTCAATTCAACGCTGGATTTGCACAAAAGATTAACATGATGGCACATGCTAGAGGATGAGTTGAATCAACTCCACAGCAACTACATAAATTTATCCACTAACCATTCAGAAACGTCCAGTTTCATTCTAAAAGTTGTAACTTCTTCCTGAGTCTCTCCATCAGTGTCGACTCCGGTTTGAACAATGTAAGGCTGAACACCGTTACTGACAATTCTCATTTTGGCTGCGTGAGATTCTCCAGCTTTGTTGTTGTTGAGCAACCGAATTGCGAGCTGTTAAAGCTCCACCCTCTTCTGGAAAGGAGGCCGGGAGCAGCAGCTCATTTGCATTTAAAGGGACACACACAAAACAGCGTGTTTTTGCTCACACCCAAATAGGGGCAAATTTAACAAGCTATAATAAATTATCTGTGGGGTATTTTGAGTTGAAACTTCACAGACACATTCTGGGGACACCAGAGACTTATATTAAATTTTGTGAAAGGGTCCCCTTTAAGTATTTTTTAATTGGTCCAAAGTATCATTTTTTTTTTTTTCAGTGTATGTGAAGCGGGATTGTGATTTAACCATAGACTGTAAATAGAGGCTCGACATGTCTCCACTTCCTTTCACTGTAGAAAAATAAGGCTAAATTATACCAGAAATGGTCATTGACATTGTGCGGCGATTACGTCATTCGGAGCCTGAGTAGTAGTGATTGTGAGGTGGAGCCGCGGTATCAAGGTCCCACCTACACTGCAGACTCAACTGCAAGCACATCTGTCAATCAAGTCAAGTTGAGTCACCTTTATTTTTATAGCGCTTTATATAATACAGATTGTTTCAAAGCAGCAGATTCAATGATTCAAACAGTTCATTTCAGCTGTACAGCAGATCTAAAAGATAAAAAGCGTCAATTTTCAGCTGAAGTCAGTTCAGTGTTGATTCAGTTCCATTGTAAAGATCATCAATTTTTAAAATAGTTCATTTCATCTATAAGGCAGTTCTGCAGAAAAACAGTGATGTCCTCATCTAGCTTAGTTCAGTTCTCATCAAATGGTGTCAGTGCAGTCAAATCAATAATATTGTTGAATATTAAATCATGACATTACACACCGTTTTTTTTATTTTTTTAGCATCAAATATCTGACTAAAACCAAACTTATTGGGAATATGAACACTTGAACATACCGTCTGCATGATGAGAACTACCTAAAATGACAAAAACTATTTTTGTAAAAAAATTATTTAAAGTGTAATTGTTTTTTGCGTCCTATTTGACTACATGGAGAGGGTGGGGTTTATGACCTATACTGCAGCCAGCCACCAGGGGGCGATCGAAATGGTTTGGCTTCACTTTTCAGGACGTGTGCAGCACATTTGGATTTAATGAAAAAAGATATCTACAGTTTTTAGTAAAATGCTTCTGGATAAATTCAGAACTGGTTTTTACTTTCAAACCCAACTGAAAATTAGCTAAATACTTAATATTATAAATGATTTAACATAAAAATTATAATTTACGTTCTGTAGCTACATACAGGTGCTGGTCATATAATTAGAATATCATCAAAAAGTTGATTTATTTCACTAATTCCATTCAAAAAGTGATACTTGTATATTATATTAATTCATTACACACAGACTGATATATTTCAAATGTTTATTTCTTTTAATTTTGATGATTATAACTGACAACTAAGGGAAATCCCAAATTCAGTATCTCAGAAAATTAGAATATTACTTAAGACCAATACAAAGAAAGGATTTTTAGAAATCTTGGCCAACTGAAAAGTATGAATATGAAAAGTATGAGCATGTACAGCACTCAATACTTAGTTGGGGCTCCTTTTGCCTGAATTACTGCAGCAATGCGGCGTGGCATGGAGTCGATCAGTCTGTGGCACTGCTCAGGTGTTATAAGAGCCCAGGTTGCTCTGATAGTGGCCTTCAGCTCTTCTGCATTGTTGGGTCTGGCATATCGCATCTTCCTCTTCACAATACCCCATAGATTTTCTAGATTTTCATGATTTTCATGAAGTGCTCTAAAACGTCCTGGCATACGACTGCGTTGACCTTGGACCTCAGAAAACACAGTGGACCAACACCAGCAGATGACATGGCACCCCAAACCATCACGGACTGTGGAAACTTTACACTGGACCTCAAGTAACGTGGATTGTGTGGCTCTCCTCTCATCCTCCAGACTCTGGGACCCTGATTTCCCAAGGAAATGCAAAATTTACTTTCATCAGAGAACATAACTTTGGACCACTCAGCGACAGTCCAGTCCTTTTTGTCTTTAGCCCAGGCGAGACGCTTCTGACGCTGTCTGTTGTTCAAGAGTGGCTTGACACAAGGAATGCGACAGCTGAAACCCATGCCTTGCATACGTCTGTACGTAGTGGTTCTTGAAGCACTGACTCCAGCTGCAGTCCACTCTTTGTGAATCTCCCCCACATTTTTGAATGGGTTTTGTTTCACAATCCTCTCCAGGGTGCAGTTATCCCTATTGCTTGTACACTTTTTTCTACCACATCTTTTCCTTCCCTTCGCCTCTCTATTAATGTACTTAATGTACCTTTTGTGTCTTGCCCTCCTTGTGCAAGGTGTCAATGGTCGTCTTTTGGACAACTGTCAAGTCAGCAGTCTTCCCCATGATTGTGTAGCCTACAGAACTAGACTGAGAGACCATTTAAAGGCCTTTGCAGGTGTTTTGAGTTAATTAGCTGATTAGAGTGTGGCACCAGGTGTCTTCAATATTGAACCTTTTCACAATATTCTAATTTTCTGAGATACTGAATTTGGGATTTTCCTTAGTTGTCAGTTATAATCATCAAAATTAAAAGAAATAAACATTTGAAATATATCAGTCTGTGTGTAATGAGTAAATATAATATACAAGTTTCACTTTTTGAATGGAATTAGTGAAATAAATCAACTTTTTGATGATATTCTAATTATATGACCAGCACCTGTACACTAAGCTACATACAGAAAAATTGTCAGGTCTCTAATACTCAGAGATCTCTACAAATCTCCCATCAGATGTTTCAGGCGTTGCATCAGACGGGGTTTGTAGTTCAAGCAGGCGTGTGACATGAGCTCAAGATGTTATTTCATACAGCGGCATATAAATGTACGACTCTCTCCTGTCACATAAAGAGTCAGTTTGATTTACTGTCAGTGATCAGGTGCCTGAAGCCTCTGACAGCTTTGTTGGCACATCAGCACATCTTACACACTCCAGTGACAGTGAACAATGAATAGTTTAATAAAACAAAGAAAATAAAGAATTTAAAAACATTATTGTTAGGTGTCGTTAAAAACTGCTGGGGAAAAAAAATTATTTTATAGGAATACCCATCAGCTAACAAAAATATGTTGAAAGATGTTCCCGTTAAGTTATGAAGACAATATTTCTAAATGTTTCCTGAAACGTCCAGCTTTTTAAATGTTTCAAAAACATTTAAAAACAAGGAACATTCAAGGGAACATTCTCTGATCATTTTGCAAACATTATGGGAATGTTCTGAAACAAGTAGTAACATTTAGACGAACGTCAACTAAAATGTTTCAGAAAAAACTTCCACGAATAATGTATAAATAATATTTTTGTGCTCACGTTTTCAGAACATAAGATTAAAAATACATTCTAATGATGTTATTGGAAGAAGGTTTTGTTCATAACTTTGAGAGAACCTTGCCAGAAAGTTTTGAGAACGTTCCCTGTTAGCTGGTGTCAGTGGCACAATAGAAAATTCTGTCATAATTTACTGACGCTCATGTCATTTCAAACCCATACAACTTTCTTCCTCTGTAGAATTTTGCAATAATGACTGGCTGAGTATGAGACTGACTGTGCATTATGCCTTACTTATACTGCTTTTTTCTTTGCTTAAGTTTGACATCCACTAGTCACACTATGTTTTTATATATGAACAAGAGCAGATTCTTAGATATATCTTGTGTTTTTGAAATAAATCAGTACAGGTTTTGAACAACATAAGCGTTTAACTGTTCCTGTAACCATCTATGGTTCACATGTTCTAATGGGAATATTTTTTCCCATTACGTGCTTGTTTCTTAACTGTAAGTTAAAGAAAAACAGTGAATTAAAAACAGGTTGCTTTTCATTATCTATGGAAAACGCACTCTCTTTCTCCCGCTCTCTCTCCCATACGAATGCACACATAGACGGAAACATTCACTTGCACAGAAACATGTCAGCGCTGCCCTGCAACTTTATCAATTAAATAGTTTCATACATGCAAAACTACATGACATTTCTCAGTATCAATGTAGTAACGTTGCTGTTTTTGAAGCAGTTAAACTTACAACTTCGTTATTAGACACACACAGACACAGACTCAGGTAATTCACACACGCTTCAGCAATCCATCAATCTCTCTTCAATAACTGCATTGGTCTGCTTATCAACGGCTCAAAGTCAAGCCTCTGTTACTAGCTCTAAAATTTTGGAATTAGCAACGGAGGCCTGGGATGAGATGCATAAGTAATTAGTCCTACACGCAAGAGCATTTTAAAGACAAAAACCTGACAAATGCCTTGAAATAAAACATATAAACAGTTTAACAAAATTAAACTACACTGAACAAAATAATCCAATTCATTGTACTTTATTGATTTGTTTTAACTCCTGTTCTTAATCATCATGTGTATTTATTTATTAATCATGTGGTGATGCAAGAGACAAGACTCTGTAGCACACCCTTTTATATGGTTGTATTTGTGGGGCTCTGTAGCGCACCCCTTTTCACCTACAGTAACCAAACTTCATACAGTTATAGATCTCATCGGGCCGAACAACTTTCTACACTCTAAGTCACATGGCAGCCCAACAGGAAGTCAGCTATTTAGGGTTGTTTGAAAATCGCATGCTCTGGAATCATCCGATCACCACTAAACTCGGTCAGCATGAAGACAAGACATTGAAGATGCTATATTGCGAGCAGGCTTTTGATATCTTGAATGGTTTGACCGTGGCATTGAAACAAATTTATAGCAAAAAAAAGGGAAACAGGAAGTGTGTTATAACTTCTGCATACATTAACTGATTTTGATGAAACTTCAGCTGTGTGTTGTAGAAGGCTGATCACATGGATGTGACTATTGTGAGTCAAAGTCATAGCACCACCAACTGGCAGCAGGAAGTGAGTCACTTTCAAAATGCTGTGAAATCGCCCTCTTATTTTTACCCAATTCGCTTCGATCTTTGTCAGAATAATGTCAAGAAATGACAGATGCACACCTGTGAAAGGATTCTTGATATCTTAAATACTGATGCCATGGCAACACATCAAATTTTTATTATATTCTTGGGTGTGTTGTAACTTCTGCTAACATTGACTGATTTTGATTCAGCTGTGTGTTCATTGTAGGATGCCGATCACATGGATTCAAAATGCTTCCATTTGCTTCAGTCTTCATCAAAATAATGTCAAGACACCGCAGATGCACACCTGTGAAAGGATTCTTGATATCTTGAATATTGTTGTCATAGCAATGAATTAAACTTTAATATTCTTTATGGGGGTTTCTGAGGCTCTTAGCATTGCTTCAAATTGCATGAAACTTGACACACACACATCAGAGTTGCCAGCCAGAAGACATGGGCAAAGCCTTAGAAATGGGTGTGGAGGAGGGGCTCAATAGCGCCATCGTTTGTCTAAAGTTGGGGATAGTTTTACCTACAGTCAGCAAACTCGGTACATATATTGTTTGAATGTGGATTTTTTTTAACCAATCTCTCAATTTTTAACTTCTGCTCCAAAGGCCGTCATACAATTCACTCCAAATTTTTCAACATGAAGTCAAGACATTAAGGATGCTAAATTGCCGACGGATATTGGATAGGCTCAAAAGGTTTGGCCGTGGCGAGGCAACATACTTATGACGAAAAAAGGGAAACAGGAAGTATAACTTCTGCAAACATTGACTGATTTGGATGAAACAGCTGTGTGTTCATTGGAGGAGGTCGATCACATGGACATGACTATTGTGAGTCAGTCATAACACCACCAATGGCAGCAGGAAGTGTGTCACTTCCAAAATGCTCGGATATTTCAGATATTTTGGTTTGAATGTGGATTTTTTGAATAATCAGGCTCTGAGTTTTTAAGTACTCCTCGTAGGAGTTTCATGCAACCGCCACCAAACTCGGTCAACATGAAATAAAGACACAGAAGATGCTAAATTGTTGTAGGATATCTCGAACAGTGTTTCCATGGTGAAGGATTAAAGTAATGACAGAAAAAGGGAACGGGAAGTATCTCATATTGTGTAAAATCATTCTTTGAATTAAATTAAATTAAGATTGTATGTTGCCCGCCATACACGTTTCCTTAAGCCACCAGGGGTGGCAGTGGCACCGGGGCTTGGGCCCGTCATCGCTGCTTGCAGCTATTTATTTTTAATTAAATTTAATGAATTAAGCACCTTGTAAACATACTTTAGATTGAAATAACCTGTTAAACATTAAAGTATTATGCAATCATTTAAGACGTATCTCCTTGTATAGAACCATTTTGGCATAAAGGGTTCTTTAAAATTGAGTCAAGAACCCTAGAGTTCTATATAGAATCCACTGAACCTTTTATCTAAGAGTGATGCTGCGTTATGGCAATACTGTACTGTAAGATTCACTGCATCCAATTACTGATTTACTGATTACTGATTAGATTAAGAACCTTATCTTTATCTTAAACTAATGACACCAGCCATTAGTTCTTAATAATACTGATGGTAGAGTGTCTCCAAACTGTTTATTTGTCTACGACATCACCACATCTAGTGACATCATCAGAAAATAATCTCTGAATGCCTGCCTGTTTTTTTTGTTTGGTTGTTTGGTTGTTTGTTTGTTTTTGCCAGGAAATCTCTTCATATCATGGAGTTTAATTGTCTAGCATGAGAATGGATGGTGCTGCTTAGTTTAAAATGCAAAGTGTGGCCATTATCTGCCCTGAGATTCAAGCGCATCCATCACGCTATGCTAATGTAGCCGGTTGGTTAAGATATTCCAATATAAGCCACCCTGGAGATGTAGTGAAATTAACACCGATAGAGAGGGGCGGCACTAACACAGAAGGGTCAAGAGATAGAAAGAGACAGAGCAACAGCACAGGAGACATGATTAGCCCTAAACGCACACACACACTCAACAGTAGGCTACTCTGTCCAATATATTGCACACACTATAAGAAAAAAACCTGTAGAAAATTCTGTACGTATACAGACATTTCATTCGACCCCTAAACAACACAATGCAATGCATGATGAATATACAGGGAAAACACCTGAGAAAAATCAATACAGAAAATTGGATCATGTGATCATAAACAGAAAAACTGTGGCCATTTTACACTGTTAAATAAAAATAATAATAATAATAATAATTCTTTGAAATGTATGATAAATAAACAGCAGCTGTGGTTACAACTTTATGGTTGCAACATTTTTACTTCACACACAGCAAACAGCGTTGTTGAATTTGATGTTTACCCTTTCAAAGAGATAGGAACTGCCCTTGCATGACTGAAATGCTGAGAGGCTATTTAAAGATAGCCGCCGAGTGAAATGTCTAGTCTTAAATGGACTTTGATTCATTCACTGTGAACTGAGCCGCAGAAAAAACTGAATCACAAGCTGATCTCGTGAGCAAAGTGCACACTTCACAGACAGACTTATTTAATTAAGTCACAACCTTTTGCGATTTGATAAGGGCCATATTGTGCTTTCGATTTTAGTTCGTCTGACAGATACTTTGCCAAAGTCACGTCATGGCCACCAAGCCTGAACTTTGTCACGCCTTGGTCACCAAGCCTGAGCCTCGTCACGCCGTTGTCACCAAGCCTGAGCCTCGGTACGTAATGGCCACCAAGCCTGAGCCTCTTCACATCATGGCCGACACGTCAGAGTCTTCAGCCAACATGGTCGCCACGTTAGAGTCTTCAGCCAACATGGCCGCCACTCCAGAGTCTCCAGCCATCATGGCCACCGTGCCAGAATCTCCAGCCACCAGAGCCTCGTCACGTCATGGCCGCCAACTCCAGAGTCTAACAGCTGTCATGGCCGCCACGCCAGAGTCTCCAGCCATCATGGCCGCCACACCAGAGTCTCCAGTCGTCATGGCCACCATGCCAGAGTTTCCAGCTGCCATGGCCGCCACGTCAGAGTCTCCAGCCTTCATGGCCGCCACGCCAGAGCCTCGTCACGCCATGGCCGCCATGCCAGAGTCTAACAGCTGTCATGGCCGCGACGCCAGAGTCTCCAGCCATCATGGCCGCCACATCAAAGCGAAGTCACATCATGGCCGCCACGCCAGAGTTTCCAGCTGTCATGGCCGCCACGCCAGAGTTTCCAGCTGTCATGGCCGCCACGTCAGAGCCTCGTTACGTCATGGCCACCACGCCAGAGCCTCGTTATGTCATGGCCGCCACGCCAGAGTCTCCAGCCGCCATGGCTGCCACGCCAGAGTCTCCAGTCGTCATACCCGCCACGCCAGAGTCTCCAGCCACCATGACCACCATGCCAGAACCTCGTCATGCCATGGCCCCCATGTCAGAGACTCATCACGTCATGGCTGCCATGCCAGAGTCTCCAGCCATCATGGCCACCATGTCAGAGTCTCCAGCTGTCATGGCCGCCACATCAGAGCCAAGTCATGTCATGGCCGCCATGTCAGAGGCAAGTCACGTCATGGCCACCACGCCAGAGCCCCTTCACATCATGGCTATTCAAGTCTCCCCTAGAGATTTTTTGGAGGGGGGCTATAGTACCCAAGCTCCGGTGGATAAAGCTGTTAGGGTTTGACAGTGACATCGCCACATTACTGACAATAAACCTTCTTTTTGCTGACAGAAATTTCGCCAATGTGACCACACCTTATATGCTGGTAGTTAAACTACTCAAGACTACACTTACAGTATGTCCGGTAGAAGTGAGCGCTGTTTTCTCCTCTCTCCGTCTCTTACGTGACACGCTGCTCTCATTCGTCCCTGGCCTCTGCTTCACTCGCCTGAGCTGCAAGGGAAGGCATTATTATCATTATATTAATGTGACATTAATTGCTTTTACTTTTTCACTCCATTAAGTGTGCTCTATCTCTTTGGGAGGCAGGCCAGATGGTTTATCACTCGCTGATGTTGCTAGCGCCATTAATGTGTGAAGACACTGGCCTATAAAACGATTGTGCCAAAGTGTTGAAAACATTCACAGGGCTAATTGAAAGCTAAATGTGAAGGTAAAGCACAGAGTGTCCGGCTGTAAAGAGCCTGATTATTGAAGAGGAGGTGAACTAGCATGTGCACATGTTTGCAAGGAATTACAAGCAGGAATAATTCACCAAAAGTGAGATTTCTGTTAATTATTGACTGAATTTTGTCTTTTTCAAAACCTGTATGCTGTTTATTTTTTGTTTGTTAAAAATAAACAGAAATTTTGAAGAATCTTTACACAGCTGTTTTCTAGCCACAGCTGAGCACACTTTTAATAAACCAGGTTTGTTATAGTTAACTAAAACTAAAATTATTAAAAAAAACTCGTCGTTAAAAAAACTTTTTGTCAAGATTTACTAAAGGCACGCAGTGAGAAATTAGTAATGAAAGGCTGACCTTATCGCATATGTTTTTATAGGAGTGTCCGTTTCAGATGCAAAATCAAGCAACGTAATTTATTAAGGTTTGTTGTAGTCGATTTACTGGTATTGGCATCATTATTTAACGCCCACAAAAAGCATTACTTAACCCATTTTGCGCTCCACATTGCTGTGTCGGTGTCCTTTAATTTGTGTGATGTCAGTAGATCATCTGCAGAAATTTCAATTTTTATACATTTCCAGATTTTATTTCTTTATTTTATATTTGTTATTTCAGTTTTTCAGTTTTCCCTGATGACAAGAGAGGGGCAACATGTCACTCACATGAGATCCACCAATAGCAAACCACAACCATCCAATCAATTCCCCATGGACAAAATCAAGCCCCTGCCCTACATTTGTTCTTGTTCCAGAAGCCGTTTCACTCAATATACGGCACAATAGGGAAGACAAGACTAGCACAACTTCCCTTTCATACAGACTTTAATCTCTAAATGAATATATAATAAAGCACCAAACAGGATTAAAAAGCATCATAACAATAGTCCATATGACTATGTGTCTTTTGAAATGCATTGATTCTTTGTGTAAAAAAACAGATCCAACAATCTTTATTCAGTGAAAATCTTCCCCTCTACTGCAGCACTTAAATATCATTCTCCATTCTGTGCATTTAAGGCTGGTATTCTTTTATGACACGTGAGAATCAGGGTTGTTTGGCATCAGTGATCAAACCTGGCGTGATGCATCAACATGCCATTTGCTGAATAGTGTATGGACGAGAATACAAATGCAATTTGAGTGCTTCGGAGAAGAGGAATATTATCAGTAACTGACAGCTTCTGTGTGGATGGTATAAACATGCATCCCAGCTAGCAAAAATATGATCTAAGCTAATGTTCCGATTAAGTTATAAAAACATTATTTCTGAATGTTAAAAATTAAAGTGTTTTAAAAATGTTTTGGGAACATTCCATTTTATCATTCCATTTCAGTTTAAACATTCTCATTTGTTGTTTTTTGCTTATTATTTTTATGCCATCACCGATTATTCCAGATGTAGTCTCATTCTACACTTAATAACTGAATGGGATGAAGAGCCACTGGACTGTCATTGTCATCCTCACTTATTATAGTCATCTGAGACAAAGCCTTCGTCTCATGACCGTTAATGTCACGTCACACCCATAAAAACACCAGTGAACTGCTCCTTGACGTGTAGAGGCTCCGTTATTGTGGACGTATATGAAATACATGTATGATTTTAATGTTTCTGGCATAAAAAAAATCAGTGAGGGATCTCATAATTACAACAGTTTTAATGATTGCATTGTCTACAGTAATTTCTTGTCTTCATTAATTTCTAATGAGTATTATGTGCGGGACCAGCACATTAAAATGTTAAAGAGATCAAGCTGCATTGTAAAATATCATTAATTAAGCAATTAATCAACTGCAAATAACCGAGTGAACTTTTACAGCACTAAGTTATATATATTTCCAAGCAAATTACTAATTTAATTTAGTGCCGCTTAAAAATGGATGTCCTGTAATCAGGAACAAAACTTTAAACTATTTCTCTCACTTTATTATGGAGCACATTAGAACGTAAAAAAGGAATTCAGGGATTAAGATGCAGATCTTTTGCATTTGTCTCATACATATACACTACATAGTGATAACTTCAACCGATTGAGACATGTCTCATAAACACATATCATCTCTCAGCACAGAAATGCTGCCCAGCTTGGATGGGAATGCATTTTAAGATACCCAGAAATAATAAATAAATGTATACCTGTACAGTCACTGTGATTTTGCCAAGTAAGACATGTTCCTGGATCAACATATTTTGGATGTTGTATTTTGGACGTGGATGGTCTTCAAAACAGGCATTTTGGCATAATTCTGTGTGTATTTGCTCAAGAAGACACAAAAGATAACTCAATTCGGTACTCGCGCAAGTTCTCTTTCACAGTGTCTTGAGCTTGAATGGCTTAAAATCACCTGAATGTTTAAATTGACGATTTAAAAACGTGAAAACGATAAACTTTCTTGAGAAAGCAGCAGATTAAGGGGCGGTAATATTATAATAAGATCCTCTTCCTACGTCACAAGGGGAGTGAAATCTGAACAGCTCGTTTTCTCACATGCTTGCAGAGAAAGGCTTACCAAAACAAAGTTACTGGGTTGTCATTTTTCGATTATAGTACTTAAACACAGAAAAAGATCATCATGAAATGATCATTGTGTTACATTGTGAGGGATGTGCTGCTGATGTCCGACTCTAACACACTAAAGCAATATGCCTGTTTGCACAAGCCGATTACAGGTTTTTGAAGTGTTGATATGGGCTTTCGCTTAAGCTGTCATTACTGAAACAAAGCAGCCTCTCAATGATCAACCCCTCATCGACTCGACTATCCCCGCCGTCACGCGTCCACCGTATCGACACACATTGACCGACGGGTGAGTGAGTAGGTTGTTGTACATGGACTGTGTGTGTGTGTGTGTGTGTGTGCTGTATGTATTAAGGTCAAACATGCAGGATCATATGATGATGCACAACCCAATCCATGACAAACACTCAACAAATTGTTTTGTTCAGTGACTGATTGTCCCTTATATGTTTGACTTGCCAAAAGGCTGGACAGTTTTGCTGAATGTAAATTGTCTCCATTTGAGCTGGAATGGAAAAATCAAGGTTTGGAATACCAAAGTTTGTTCACAATGTACTTGCTGTAGATTTTAAAACAAACGTTCTCCCACAAATTGCTAGTAAATAGTAAACAAATAATTACAAAGGAACGAGAAGTAGCATTGAATTAAATGTTAGGTTTTGTTTCACGTTTAATTCATTTTATAAAATAAACTTTGAAACATCATTTTTATAGTGTAGTGGGTTGATGCCAAATATTAAAGATATCCAGGTTATTGATATCAACTCAACTCTGTGAAAAATATTCAGAGTTTTGTTTGAGGCACTTACTAGTGAGTAAACAAGATATCGACAAGCAGAATAATCATAATATTACTTGTGAATGGACTTTCTTTCACATATTTTCTGACATCACAAACTACCTTGTAACCAATCACCTCAACATGTGATCGTCAACAAGTGGATCTCTGAGCTGGTGTAAGTGAGTGGAGGCGGGGCTAATTTGCATATTCATAGAACCGCGTATACTAAATGAGGCAAGGGTGTAGAGTTACATTCAAGCTATTTTAAGGCATGAAGAAAATTTTTCAAGGATAAAAACATTTAAATATGTAATTTTAGTGATCAAAGATGAGTTTTAATGGATAAAATTATTGACTACAGTGGGACTTTAATAATTTTAGTGCTTCAACTAATTGTCATTTAGTTAAAGTTTTTCAATATATATTTGTTTGTTTTTTTAATTTCAGTGAGCAGAAATGTTTTTAATTCTTTTAGTTTTAGTTAACGATAATAACCCTGCTGTGTTTGTCATTAAACCAGATGTGGTATTATTCAGACAGCTGCTATGAACATGTCAACTTTCATGATCTTAAACTAAATTACTTGGCAAAATTCTCTGTTGAGCTGAAAGAAAGAGCAAACTAGCCATAGAAGAACACAATTTACACTGATGTCCGCTGTAGTGCTCATCGCCACAACAGGTATTTGTGCTGTTATGTTGTCTGACAAATTTCAGAACCCAAAAATGTACAGTACGTTTCATGCCATCTGTTTCTTCATCGTTCTCTGCTCACAGGAAAGATACCTGAAAGTAAACAGTGGAACACACACAAAGGTGAGGTGATTACCAGTGTCAGGCCAGGAACAAGTTTTCCCCTGGCAGCCTCCGAGAAAAACTCCTCAAGAATCCCAGCCGTGGCTTTCTTTCCCTTGCCCTATATACAGTAGCTATAACATTTACTCTGTTTGGTATCAGCACAGACACAAAAGAAAAATGGTAATGATATTTGGCCTGCTGTTCTATGACTGATGAGACAAGCTTAGACTGAACCAGAGTTACACATTTTCTCGTGAGTGGTGCTTGTGTGTGTAAAACCTGCTGCCAATGTCCCAGGGTGATTTCGGCAGTTTCTAGGGTGTTCTGGTGGTTGTTATTGTGATCTGGGTAGTTTCTAGGTTTTTTCTTCCTGTCTTTTATGAAATGAATCCTTAGTTATATTGTAACATCCTGAAGTCATTATTAAGCATGTTTGCAGTTTTGAGGCCCTATGCTTGGTACAGAGCTTTCCTCCCAGACTACAATGAGGCATCTCATCTTCTGCTGTGTGAATGCTGATGTCATGGATTCCTGGTGACTGAGGTAGATAAAGCGCAACGCTCTGTCATTTGTAACTCTCGACAGCTGTCCGCTCTTCTCACTATCTCCCAGGGTGAGCTTTAGTGGGCTTTAATTGGAGGGTTAAGAAGAAATCGACAAAGTTAAAGCGAGACAAATGAAGTAGGCAAAGTGGTGTGGAGATGCTGGCTACAATTACTTCTCAGGCAGCGTGATGTGACGGAGCGTTCGCCGCATATCCCAGAGTTCAACATACGCCCAATGCCAGTGAAAAGCAAAGGAGCTATGAAAACTAAAGATCAAACTGCCAAATGAGTTTTGCAGTTTTGAAATGTTGTACTTTTATTGGGTTTTATTGGGGTATTTAGTTCTCATTGGCTGGTTGCTCTGTGAGATTATTTGAGATTATAGTATCTTCAGAAATAATCAAAATCAGAAAGAGCTTTATTGCCAAGTACACACATACAAGGAATTTGTCTTGGTGGCAGAAGCTTCCACAGCACATACAGAATAACAGTGACAAGACAGATGATATATCTGTGATATATATATATATATATATATATATATACACACAAAAAATAATATACAAAATAGACATCCCTCCCTACAGTTTTATTTCATCAATATTTTTGGGGGGTCTTCATAGCAGCACCTTCTTTATGCAATTACACAGCATTGGCATTGGCTCAGTTGGCTTAAAGTCAGGAAAACACATCTTTTCTACTTTTTTCCCCCCATTGATTTCCATAGTACCTTTTTTTCCTACTATGGAAGTCAATGGCTAGACGGTCTGGTTACCAATATTATTTAAAATATCTTCATTTGTGTTCAACAAAAGAAAGAAACTCATACAGGTTTGGTACAGCTTGAGGGTAAAAGTAAATGATGACGCAGAATTTTCATTTTTGGGTGAACTATTCCTTTAAATCCAGATTTGAATTATAATTCTACAACTGCTGCATTAATTTAAAATAACTGGATTTTAAATGTCCTTCCAGTAACATTAATAGAATGTTCATTCAAAGTTATCTGGTCTCTAATAATGTTCTCAAAATGTTAGAACAAAAACATTATTTATACATCATTCATGGAACATTTTTCCTGAATTGTTTTAGTTTTTAAATGTTACTACTTGTTTCAGAACATTCAGAGAACATTCAAAAGTAACGTTCCCATGACGTTTGCAAAATGATGAAATGAAATGTTCCTTTAACATGCATATAACCATGAAAAAATGTTTTTAAAAAACTGGACGTTCTGAACGTTTAGGGAACATTCTGAAATAAAGTTTTCATAACTTAATGGTAATGCAAGCAAAATGTTCTTAGAATAGCCTATATTTTGTTAGTTGAGTAAGAATGTGATTGTGAAAAAGACAATAAATGTAAATGACTTGAAACAACTTTCTAATTATGCATGTGAATTGCACACGACAGCACAGGCGATACCGCGCTATACACTGACGGGTACGGCTGTCGCTCATTCCTCTAGAGTGTGGCTGTTAAGATTTAAGATGATGACACACACAGACTTTCGGACGACATTGAATTGGCGGGCAAAAAGCCTGTGGACTGTAGACAGCTGTCAGGTGGCCGCCGATGAGCGAGCTGAATGTGTCACGTGCGCTCATTTGCCAGTGTCACAAGGATATTGTTCGTAACGTGGGTTCGCTCCCATTGTCTCAACTCATTTATTTCAGTCAAGGTCTACAGATATAAATAAAAGGAAATGTTACTGGAGCATTTTAACTGCACGGCCAGCCTTGAGCGCTGTAATGCAGCCACATATCATCAAGAGTGCTGAATCTCCCTTTGTCACTGAATATGACATGCAGCTCCTTCAAATGCTCACGTTACGTCATGAATATTGTGATTACTAGTGCTAAACTGGTGTAACAGTCAGGCTGATTCACCTGGCCATACTGACATTATCTGCATCAGCGGAAATGTAACTATAAACCACTGAACTGGTAAGCAGAAGGTTGCTGGTTGGATCTCTGCAGCCGTCACCACCAGTGTGTCCTTGATGATGCTTTTGAAGCTTCTGAAAGTCGGGCTCCATTGTATGAACAGAAACCAGCAGAACATTAACCAAAATCACATCCTCAATGTCTTTTGGCCTTTTTCTAGATGCCCTTGCTGGCTCTGGGCTCACTGAGGATGAAGAGACCCCAGCAGTGAGGCAGTAAGGGCAGGTGGAGTGATGGAGGGTCTCATTCATGGCTCTACACCATTTCCAGGATCTGCTGTGGCTCTCCATCCTCAGTGCTCACACCAGTATGAGGACATTTCACATCCTACAAAAATGCACAAACATCATACAATAGCAGTCATTTTAACAGCACAAAGTCATCTGATTTCTGTATTAGAAGTAACAAAATGATCTTCATATTTCCACAAATGCCGCCGTCACCTTGCCTTGCAGGTCCTGCTCCACCACAAAAGCTCTGCAGCAAATGTACAGACATCAAGAAAAGTGCTGTAATAACTCTATTTTAATTATTGTAATTTCAAACAAACTACAACTTAAGATTGAAATAGACTTTGTATTTATTTCTGTAGTATTCTCACTCAAAGCCTTTGATGGCTGCATTCATTCATCAGCCGCTCACATGTGTGATCATCTGTCCCTGTAACATCCAGACAAGATTCAAGTTACTCTGTGATTTATGTTCTCAATATTACATTTACATGTTGAGGTAGTTGATGATGTGTTAACTCACTTTTTATCCAACACAAATGTTCCTTAATTTTATTTGTCCGTTAGTACTGTTAATAGATAACTTATGTTTAGTTACTTCATGTAGATTTGTTTATTTACATTATTAACATCCATGTAATGTTATCAGTGTTGACAACAGTGAATTCTACTTAGCACACATACATCACTCACTCAGATGTCTATTTCATGTTGTGATGTGCTCATCATCTGAAATACTTATCGAAAATGTTCCTGTCAGATGTTAAATAAACATTTAGGCATCATCTTTAAGATGTATAAGGTTTAGAATTCATGTAAATCCACTTTGGAGACGAACATGTACTTACTAGATCTCCCCTGTTAGCTGTACATAATAAAACATGTTTTTACAGTAAAATCACAACTATACTATACTGTCTAGCGTCTTTACACCTTTAACACTTTAACAGTTTACTCTACAGTAGTTCAACAAATGTGATTTTAACACAAGGAACCGTGCTTTTGGTTACTCACATTTGAAAACACCCACGTCGCTTTTCTCCTCCGTGTTTGATTATGACGTACCCTCTCCCGTGGCCTCCTGGGAAGGCTGGGATAGAAAAGTATCTGACGATGAATGCTTCAGAATCTGGGTGGAAGCAGTAGGCCATCCAGGGATTTCTCGCCTACTCTTTTATGAATACTGAGGTTTTGGACATACTACTCTTTTAACATACTGTTTTCTCCTATATAGTAGAAAAGTAGACATATTCAAACACAACATTAGTATACACACATCCAAATCTCACAAGAAATAGTCCAAAACCTTGGTAATTCTCGCCTACACTTTAATGAATACTAAAGATTCGGACATACTATTTGTTCACCTACTGCTATTTGCCTAATATATAGTAGAGAAGTATGCGGTTTCGAACACAGCCACTACTAACTAACTCAACCAGGCCCCGCCCCTTTATTTAGTGTATGCCTTGGGTGGGAATTATTTAAATGAGGAATCTTGTGACGTGTTTGTTCCCTGAAGAAAACTCTGACATAGTGACAGTGCAACACTGATATAGAGAATAACTCCTGCTGGAGGGACTTTGCAGAGCTTTGTCATGCTCAAACAGCAACATTGCACACTAAAGAAAGATGTATTAAAGCATAATAGGTCCTCTTTAATATTTTTGGCTGATAAATCACTGGTGTTTGTTTACGAAAATGGTCATATTAAGGACATTTTTGTTGTGTTGATCTAGCTGTTTGATTACTCTGATCACTTTTGCAATTCAACAAGTGCTCTATAGATGGAGCTCTTCTCATTAAAACTTAATAAGGGTTCATCACTACAGTAAAGGTCCTGTGGTTAATGACACTGCAGCGGCTTCAGCACTCAGACCTGTTCTTCAGCAAATAAAGTGAAATGCATTAAATGTGTGACTGATTATGCATGCAGCCGATGGTGAAAATGGTGGTGTTATAAATGGGGTCTTTTCTCCTTTACTTAACAGACCGCAATGCCTCAAGTGTGTCAGTGGGAAAAGTACAATTGTCTGTCGTCCCCTGAAGCACAATGACTTAATTTAGCTGTCCATGGAAATCTAATTACAATAATGCACAGAGAGGATCATTCAGTAAGGCTCCGCTGCTTCACAGGTGCTTTCCACACCTGAAGAGAAGGAGACACAAACAAGGCTTTGAAACGGAATTCACAGTCAAATGTGATCAAACCGTGCTCTCGTCAGGAGCAAAACCACAACATATAGGTCTATTTATGTGCTACATAATATCATTGCCATTAAAGGAACATGAACCAATTAATGACGTCAAACTAGGTGTGATGCAGAAGAAACAAACTAATATGACTTGATGGTAAATGAGTCGGTATTAAGTCATGCATCACTATTATTATTTCTCATAGTTAGTGTTAACGATTTGATCAAATTTCTCTTGCATGTAAAAACTCATGTTATTACGCAGCTAACAGGGAA